>NW_020312206.1:0-43999 GCF_002999335.1 Cyclospora cayetanensis | reverse complement strand
GGCTTGGGAAAGGATTAAATCTCCTTGACGCGTGTGCGGACATTGCTGCGCAGGCAAGGAACTCGTGTGGAGTTGGAGGATACAGAGGGAGCTGAAGAAGTGCGGCATTAAAGGTTTGATGAGCAAGGTAGGGAAGGGCAGTCCAAGTGCTTGGCGGAGGAGCAGCTGCGGGCATGGTTGGCTGCCGAGGATTTTTGCGGATCTGCTTGGTTAATCTCGCTACTTATGGCTGGCCCTATTCGATTGTAGTGGTAGGTGTCTCATTGCGGACACATTTCGTCTGTCCTTTACGCATTTAATCACCACGTTAAGGTGCTGGACACGAGGGCCCGCGTTTTTAGATGGGGAAAGGGGGACGTTGTAGCAAGCTAAGTTCCAAGCACCTTCTACAACACAAATATTAACTAAAGGCTGATCAATGGGCTAGTCGATTTGTCGGTAGTATTTCTTGTGCTTTGTCGAGTACATTTAGCCTTATACCAGAAGCCATCTTTGCCCATATGTGCTAGGCGCTATGTGCAACTACTTGTGGATGCCGGAAGTGCATTGGGGGTGCATCAACACATAGCCTACATGTTCCTCTGTCTACTGTGGGGAAATTTGAGAGTGGCGGACAAGGGAAGCTATTGGATCATTTGAAAACACTAAACAGCTAGTGATCAATGCCTTTTTGAAGTTGGAGCTGAATATCTTCTTGCCGAGACCTGCACGGGCTCATAGCAGCAACCGTGAATTTCGATCGTCAGAGTGTTTTTTCCAGACTGTTGCAAGGGGAAATGAAGTTCGTGCACTGGCTAATGGGTTAATCACAGCCAACGGATGTGCGTGGAAGAGTTGTATCGAAATATGTAGCGCAGCCAACTCTAACTCAGCATCTCATGTATCCATTGGGAAGGAGGTAATCGACTCTACACTGAATACACATGTAGCACAAAGTTTTTACATGTCTCTCCAAAGGGCTCCCGCCTTCCACTGCTTATCTCTTTCAAAACTTTTTAGAGAGAAGTGAGGGACGGCTAGGGTGCGCGTTGTTGCACCATAAAAGCACTTCCATCAGTCACAAGTAAATGCACATTGCATCTAGCTACAAGGAAACACAATCACGTCATCTCGTATCGAGCTAAGAGCGCTCTGTAATAAACAGGACATACAAGAATACAAACAACCCAGTCAATTCTCTACAAATTCTTTGTGAAAGCTTGCGTAGGTGCTGCTTCGTTCGCGACAACACGGTGGCCGCTTGGCCCCTCTTCAGTCTAACAGTGTCCGAGCGGCAGCAAAACTCGTCGCTGCAACATTTCTTTGGTAGGAGCTGCATAATGCTTTTCCCTTTGGTCTCTCAGGTGCTGTGGAGACTCGTGGGTCACCAGAGCGGCAGAGGAACACAGTAGACACGACAAATTCAAGGATACGGTCTTCTTCGTGCGTCAGCCGCAACACACGGTGTTTTGGTCATAACAGCAACCTTGAGCTTTGATCTTCAGAGTGTTTGTTCCAGAATGTTGCCAAGGGAAGTGAATTTGATGCACTGGCAAATGGGTTGATCGCAATCAGGGGATGTGCGTGGAAGAGCTGTATTGAATCATGTAATGCTACCAACTCTAGCTTACCGTCAGGAGTAACCAGTCAAGCAGTCGCTTTGTAGTCGCTCTGTAGGGTATGTGTGGCAATGTGTAAGAGGTAAAGCGGCAGAGGCACTGGTTATGCAGCATGAACGCGACCGCGCTACTCAGTGTGCTGAAGATATTTGGCACACCGTTTGTGGCTGCCCATAAGAGCTCAATATAAGTAAAGAAGGTGTGTTGAAAAGGTAGGGACTATGAAATACGCGGGTTATAGAGAAAGAAGTTGGCGTTACCCTGAACCGCTCTAGGGGTGTATGCACTGCCATCTCGCCTGTATCGTTAGCAGCCGTTCCAACATATGGAGCGACTTGACCTGTCCCGCGATTTTCTTCTTCCTATCCTTGAGCTTCTGTCCGTGTTTGCATTTAGAAAACACCGTTTCCTTCTTTTTTAGGGCGTAGGGTCGCCTCTTCCGCCCTTCGGGTTACTCCCTATTTGGCATATATCGTGGGCCCCACGGTGAGTGGTGACGGCATGTCCAGTGTCTCAGATTTGCGGCTTGAGATCTGGTTTTTGGACTACAAAAATAGCATACTAGCAGCCTTCAAGTGAGACAGGGCTAGGGACTAAGGCGCGCCGTTTCTCTGTGTCTCTCGTTTAAAACTCTCCATTCCGGGGGGGGCCCCAAGGGGGCCCTCCTTGCTGGCCAAAGAGACGTATGGCATCCTGGTTCTTAAAGTGGCCCGTACACTCGCTTACGTCACATCAGGGCCTCTTGCATGCCCCAGGAGCCCGTCCGCGCTTCCTGAGAGCAGCAACTACATAGACGCAGCCGTTTGTTGCTACAAAGGCTCTGGATTGGAGTGTTGCAAGATGGCATTTCGGGCACTGCTGTCTCATCAGCAGCCGCAGGGATGCAACGCTCCATCGGGGCCCCCCGCCGTATCGGGTTCGCGTAGCAACCCTTTGACATCCTTCTTGACCGCAGCCACGGAGGATCCTCTTCGCACTCAACAGGTAGGATTGATTGCCTTTGCTCGAAAGTTTTGGTGTTTTCGTAGAGCTTCATCTTCCTGGGCCATGGGGGCTGCAGTTCGCAGCTGGCTTTTTTTATAAAAAAAATCACAGATTTGGGCTTTTTATGAGGTGGGAGTCATCTGCTGCGCAGCTTACGGAGGGCTATAACTTGGCTGCGCTTCAAGGGCCCTTAGGAGCACCTTTGGAGGAGCCTTTCATTGTTTCGCAACAAGAGAAGGGTTTCTTGCCGCCTTTTACTGGGGCTGTTGTCGGCGAGCACCACGTTTCGCCCATTGAGAGGGCTGTAGCCGAAGCGGTCACTACTCGAGCTGCGCCTCATGCCACTACGAGTTATGGGAGTAAGCGTCATCGGTTCTCCCCCACAGTTTGGCACCCGATTCATGCAACAGAGAGTTTGAAGCATTTTCGTTCATGACTCGGACGCATGCCGTTGCGGTCAGAAGGGGCTTCAGCGTTTCTTTCGAGTTCTGTGTATAAGTGTGTGTGTATAGAGGTGAATGTATGAATATATATATATATATTTGTATATGGATGTATGTGTATGTGTATACATGTATATCATGTATAAACATATGTATTTGTATGTGCATATATGTGTATAGGTGGATGTATATATGTGTATGTATCTAAATATTTGCATGTATGTGATGTATGCATGCTTGCATGTATGTACTTGCATGTGTCTTGCTGTTGCCGTATGCAGGGGGCATCGATGGGCTGTTGGCTGGAGGAGGAGCAGCAGCAGAAGCAGCAGCAGCAGCAGAGGCCTCAGCAGAGGCTGAGTTGTTGCGAGTGTCGCATTACAAGCGCCCTGTACCCCCTCCCGCTGCAGCAGAAGCAGCAGCAGGGCAGCGCATGCAGCCTCACCAGAGGCATCTGCCAGATGTATGGGCAGCGGAATTTATGAGCCGACTGCAGCGACAGCCTCCACAGCCACGCCAAATGGTGCAACACTTTGGTAACGATAGCGGGGGCCTCGTGCAGGAATGGGCAAATGTAAGAGCCTCGATAGCTTTAATTGTGCTGCGGCTGCTGGTTTTGTTGCTCTATGCTTCGGGAGCTGCCGCTACCAATCTGCGTTTCTTGATATCTCGCTTCTTGATCTCTCGCTTCTTGATCTCTCGCTTCTTTTGCTCGCAGGAATTCAGTTTGCTTTCCCTTGGAGGCGCACCAGAAGCGGAGCATCAGCAGCATCAGCAGCATCAGCAGCAGCAGCAGCAGCAGCAGCAGCAGGGGCCCCCTCCCCGCTTTGCAGGGGCCTTTGAAGCTTCGCAGAGGCTCTTGGGGCCAGGGGGCCCTGCTGCATGGGGGCAGATGTCGGTGCAGCAGTTCCCCTTGCAGATGTTTTTCCCTCAACCGCAGCAGCAATCGCAGCAGCAATCGCAGCAGCAACAGCAGCAGCAATCGCAGCAACAACAGGAGCAGGAAGATGGGGGTCTTGCCCAAGCAGAAGAGCAAGAACCACAAGCTCCTGAAGTGTTTGATCCGGTATGGGTGCTGCTGTCATCATCCCTTGTTGCCGCCTTTCCAAGGTGCATGGCTGCTGTTTTGCCACGTCAGCTGCTCGTGTGAGGCTGTGCGTTTGCCGCGATGCTGCTGACTGTTGTCGGATAGACTGTGGCAAGAGACTTGGTGAGGGGCCTCAAAGCGGTGGGGGGCCCCAAGCTGCTCAACGCCGAGTTCACTCGGTTCGTCGAGGCGCTTGCGGACGGTGGCATTCGATTGGAGAATGGCCAGGTACATATTCTGAGCAGGGTGTGCGCTAGAAGGCATTTACCTGGACTGTTAGGCTGCTGCTTCGCAAAGCTTCCCCCACAGAGGCCGCTTGCAGCTTTCTGTTCCTTAGTTTCTTCCGCCGTTGTTTGCCAGCAGTGCGAAGGAGCGTTGGTAAAGCTTGTCATTAAGGCTCGGGGTGTGTATGTATGTGTATGTATGTATGTGTGTGTGTATGTATGTGTATGTATGTATGTGTATGTATGTATGTGTATGTATGTGTGTGTATGTATGTATGTGTGTGTATGTATGTATGTGTATGTGTACGTGTGTGTGTGTGTCTGTCTGTCTGATTGTCTGTGTGTGGATTTTGCAGCTGCTGACGAACGAGGGTAGGAAGGCCGATTGGGATGAAATTCTCGCCAGCGAGGAGGCTAAAAAAATGGTGGGGGCGTCATTCGAGACAGAGGACGCCTTTGACGAGGCCCCTGAAGCGGCGACCGATTTTGATAAGAGCCTCCGGGAGCTCGAAGAGACGTGGAAAAAGGCGCATGCAAATGTAAACTCTGTCTGACCTAAAAACGCCCGACACCAGTCTAAAAAATAAGCCCCAGATTGCATTCCGCTAGACGGGAATGATCCCTAGCTTCTTATGCAGCAGAGCCGACGCCAAGGGATTTCTCCATTCAAGGCTGAAAAAACGCGATCCCTTCGAAGCGCTCTGCCTCCCTTACACCCCCGCCTGACTTGCGCCTTGCCTTGCGAATGTATGGTACAGGGGGAGATTGATGACGAGGAACTCGGGCTTTTTCAGTCGATCTTCAACTCTAAGGATATGACAGAAATCCTGCAGAAAGATACCCCGGAGCAGATGGGTACGTCATGGATTACCCTACAGCAAGGCGCGCTGGCAGTGGCGGTGCATGCGTTTCAAGGCGTCTGAATTCGTTGCGTGAAAGCATGTTTAAATGTGCGGAGGCTCTGCGCTTTTACTCTGCTGCAGGGGCCATGCTGGAGTCGGCCTCGGGAGGATCCGAAGGTGTGCAAGTTTGCATGCACACGGGGTTTAGGGGCTTTTGCGCTTCTGGGCAAGACTCTGCCCTTGGCTTTCCACGGGAGTTCTTGGGGCGAGGTTCAAAGCATGCGACTGCAGGTCTATGTATACGCCTCAGGGGGGGTGGATAATCTGGTGGAGCCTCCAGTGTACTTTCGTAAGGAAAATCCTTATCTCAAGACGGCTGGGGGTCTGGAGTGTGCACAACGCCTCTTGGCGGAAGGCAAGCTACAGGAGGCGATCTTGGCTCTCGAAGCCGAGGTGCAAAGGCATCCCAACAGCAGCGAAGGCTGGAGGCTTCTCGGCGAGTGTCATGCCGACAACGAGCAGGTCTGTTAACAGCGTGACAAACGCTAGTGGCCCCGGGAAGAGCATTAGAGCAGAGCCTGTGCATTGCTGGTAGAGGCGACAGCACGTGCATGCAAAAACGCTGGTGTCGACGGTAAACTCCAGCGGGAGTTTGCGTCTGCCGCATCGGTGGCTGAGGGTTTAGAGACAGGTGGAATTTTTCTAGCCTTATGTCTGCTTCGCTGGGTACCCCAGGATATCGAGGCCATCCACTGTTTGAAGAGAGGCCACGGCGTTGATCCTTATAACTTGGACAGGTCTGCGCTGTACAGTGCCTCGCATTTTACGGCTTGTCTATCCCCTCTAGCGTCTTGCGATCCCATCTACAATGCAGTTGTACTGGGGAATGTGGCTTGCGTCCCGCCTTGATTTGGCTGCTGCTCCCACGGATTTGCGTCGAGCTGCAGTCTCATGGCATTAGGAGTTTCCCTGACCAACGAGCTGGACGTCTCACAGGCTCTGCTCTATTTACGGACTTGGCTTGCAAACCACGATGACTTCCAAGGTCTGCCCGGTCTGTCTGTAAGTTCCACGCGTATAGGTCGAAGCCTGCATCCTTGGAAGGCGTCGTGCATGCGTTGGTGGGGCACGTCAGGATGTCGTTAGCTTGTCTTGTTGACTCTGAGCTTGCAACTGGACGAGTTCTGCGGCAGCCTTCCATCCAGGCTACGTTGGCTCGGGGGGGGTTTCGATGGGGAGTGCTTGAGGCGCTGGGCTTTGCGGTGGCATTGGGTATTTTGTTCGAAGGAGCGTCCTCCGGACGACTTTCAGCTCCTGAAGTCTGAAGTAGCTTCGTTGTTCGAAGCGGCTCTCAGGCAGCCTCAGGGCTCTGCTGGACGCCTGCACTCTGCCCTGGGGGTGCTGTATAATATTGATAGACACTACGACAAAGCATTATATCATCTCTCGGAAGCCTTGAAATACGCGTGAGCCGGGGGTTAAAGATTGCGGTTTGGGGAGAGATTACGATAGGAAGGCTCCTTACGGGTTGACTGCATGGTGAGGGGGGAAGGGTGCTGCCGTAAGTTGCCTCTCTGTGGATGTGATTGGAAGGGAAAGGGGAGGGGTTCTGCGGACGGTGGCTTGTGGGCTCTGGAGGTGTAGTTGAGGCTATTCAACGCCTTCGGCGTATGGTGCTTTCGGTGTTTAGGAAAAACGATGTAGCGGCGTCCTTATGGAACAAGATTGGCGCTACTCTGGCGAACTCAGGCCGGTCAGCTGCAGCTCTAATTGCATATCAGCAGACCCTAAGCCTCAGACCAAACTACCCCAGGGCGTGGACGAACCTGGGAGTTGCGAAGGCAAACTTGGGTAAGAAGCCGTATAGTCAGAACTCCACACGCAAGCGCCCAAGACCCCTCCGCGAATCCTCTACGATATGTATGGGGGCTGGCTGGATGCATGGAGCTGCTGCTATCAAGGATGTATTCAAGTTCTGGGGTGTGTGGCTCATAGGGGAGATGGAGCAGGCTCTGCAGCATTACTTGGTTGCTCTCGAACTAAATCCGGAAGCTACTCACCTGTGGTATTATATCCGCAGTGCCCTCATCAGCCTCAGTGAGGGAAACTCCTTACTAAAGCACTGATTCCTAGGCCCTAACCCTTGAGTCTGAAGCTTCTGTCATCCTCACACGCCAAAGTGCTCCCCCAGAAGGCTGCTGTAGCTTTTCCTGTTGCTGAAGGACTCAGAGGCTCAGGCCGTTGAGACAAGGCTTCAACGGCCTGCCCACAAACTCAGGTTTAACGGTTTATGGTTTGCTGCAGACCGTTATGACTGGATCAGCTTTACGGAGAACCGCGATTTCCAGGGCTTGCGGAAAGTAGTTCCGGTAAGCGGGGCAGATCTTCACGGCTTGCTTGTTGCCTGCTTGGACTCCTTCTTGTCTGTCCCATGCTTTCCCTGGCATTAGCCCGGCTTTTGAGTTCAGCGTATGCGGTGTTTGCTGCAGCGAGGCGATGCGCCTCCTCTGTCAGCGTTGATTGCACCGGGCGATCCTCGGGCGGCAGAGAATAGTCCGAAGGTTCTAGAACATATTTTTAGCCTGATCCGCTAAATGCCTTATACACTAGGGTTTAGGATATCTGGCTTCCGTCCCTTTCGAGACTGTGAAGCGGCAAAAACCCTTTCATTTTTATGGGTCCTTACGGACTTGCGTCTCTTTTGGGATCGGGCATGGGGTTTGGCGCTTCTGCTGGCTGCGCCGTGGAGCATCTTATTGAGAGCGAAATGGCCTCTCGGAGAATGAAGTAGCACGATAGCATGTGCAATAAGAAGCGAGACGAGGGCTAGCAACAGGGTAAAATTGTTTAAAGCGCAGAAAGGCCAGCAGCGGAAAGGCGAGGCGTAGGAATCCGTATTTATAGAGAGAGAATAGGAACGCATTATTATAGAGCGTTGGAGGTAAAGACCTCACTGGAAGCTGGACTTGAAAAGTGGGGGTGGTGTGCAAGAGGCTAGACAAAAGGAAAGGGGGCCCTTTTCATGTCTAAATTAGCCTTTTTGGCTCTGTATGGGTACTCACCTTAACTAGATCCCACATCAGTGGCCTACCATTTGACGTATTGTTTTTGTGTTTCTACTGCTCGTTCCACGAGGAACTGCGAATTATTGCTTTCCAACGCACTTGGCCTACCAGGTTGTATGCCTGACCCGCTACTTGGCTGCAATGTGCCTGGTGTGAGCAGCACACTAGTTCACTACTTTTAGCTGCAGAGTTGCAACAGGGGGCCTTGTTGCGTCCGTGTCCCCACAAATACCCTTGTGCGCCGTGTAAGACAGGCTCGTCATAATGGGCTGCCAAACAGGATTTCGGCGATCATGGCCTATAATATTAGAGGAGCCTTGAAATTGCATTACTGGGACTAAGGCCGATTTTTTGTGGCTCATTTCTGCAGAGACCACTCGTGTGCACACATTAGGGATTAGCTTGCACGGAGACCAGAATTTTCTACATGAGCGGGATATGATGCACTTTGTCACTCTCTACTGCATTAGTCATATTTAATCAATTAGTGAAAGTTTAACAACTTGGTATGTTGTTTTGTGTGCCTTATTTATTGCAATGCTGTTGGCTCAGCACAGCAAGGCCCAATTGTGTTTGCGTGTGCGCTAGGTGTTATGTGCACCCAGCTATTAATGGCCAGAGTCATTAGGGGGCGCAGCAATGCGCTCTCTGGCTCTTCTCTCTCATATTGTACCGCACTATGATGGTTGCGAGCAGGGACAGAGGGAACGTTTATTGAGAAAAACGCAATTAATCTCCGCAAAGTTTGTATAGAGTCTGGAGTTGAGTGTCTTCCAATTGAATTGAAGTGTCGCAGCTAGTACCACCGCATAGTTCGATGTGGCTGTTTCCTGCTCACTCACTGGCTGTGAATGCAGTGGAATTTCAGGTTTCCCTAGAACAATAAGCTAGTTTTCATCAAGTCCTTTGGAAGTGTATGAACATGATCATCTTTGGCAACAGGCTGGGGGAAAAGCCTCTAGCAGTGGGCGTTGACTGTGGCACGGGGCCTATCGGAACATCTGAAGGAGTCCCGCAGGCTGATTTAAATGCAATAGCTCCCCAGTTTGCAAACCGGCATCACATTCCACGCCCCCAAATGCTCATGGATGCGTAGATGAAGCTATGCCGATGAAAAAACATGGTAGCCGTAACGATGGGAAGGCCCTTGAAGATTTAATCAGCTGCGTGTACCCATATAACTAAAAAATATTAGCGCTCTTTGTCGCACATCTATTAAAGAGAGAAACATCTCAATGGTGGCTCTATTCGTGGAGAGAAAATCGTTCGCCTGCAGGGAATACTATAATTCCGGCCCTCATAAAAGCGCCACTCGGTTTTCGCCGAGATCAGCTCAGCAGTAAACTTTGCGAAAATCCAAAAAACTAAAGAAGCGTGTCTAGCAACAAATCGGTACATCAATAAATATGAAATGTCGTCTGGTAAAATGTGTAGCGTAAACGAACAGCAGCTTGATCGGTGGTTTATCTCCGGCCAACCCGAAGCGTTATGTCGAATGTTTGGAGGGTCGACAGACTTCGTGATTGAGCATCCGGCCGCTGGCGCCTGCACAAGTGCTAGAGCACTCCAAGTTTCAGGACCACATGAATGTAACTCCTATGTATTGGGCCAAAAAGGAATAGCCAAGTTGGGATCTACAACCCACGGACGGCGGAGCTGTGTAACTATAGCCCACAGTCTAGGGTGAACGAAAAAGGAAAGCCAGAGGGCACGACGCTCCTAAGCAGCCCCATACAGCCCCCAAATCAGCCACCCGCTTTTTGGTTTGGTGTTTGGGCCGAAAAAAATTCCCGTTCTGCAGGCGCGTGCAAACGCCTAAAAATCGTAAGCCAAGGGCCTGGATACACCAGAAGCAGACTTCTTAACGAGCAAAGAAGCTACGCTGTGAACGCGGGAAGGCCAACGCAGGCTACAGCGCAGTAAAGGGCGCTACAGAGGATCGGCATGCAGTTAAGAATACACCACGGATCAATTCTGCGCTGACACAAGGTCACAATATTGGTCAGGGATTGCCAGCTGTTATTGCAGCTGGACATGAAGTGAGTTTGTTATTCGGGGAGACGGCACAAAAGTAGACTATGACATTCCATTTGTGAGCGTTGTCTCCAAAACTGACAGTTTTGACGGGCGGCAGAACGTAAGGATTGGCAAAGCTACTGCAGTTCAAATCCGATTTGACTTGGAATCGGGGCCTATCTTCGTGGCCCGTGACTCCTATTTAGGACCAGGAAGCCATGAGCCCATAAATGCTACAGGGGCTTCCCAACAGTACGCGCGCATGTGGCCACAGTCGCGTCCTGTAAAGGCTATTGTGCCAGGACGCTCTCGGAAGATGCAGCACCTGATATCCTGAACAACTCCTGTTTGGTGCCTTTGCGAAGTGAGACAAAGTCCTGATGAGGGTCGCTCAGCACAGTAATAGAATACGGTTTTTAACATGCATTCCCTCTCGGCTGCTCTGCAATTTTTTTTATTGAGGAACTTGGTAAAGGATTTAGTCGAGGAACAGCAGGAATACGCAAGTATCAAGAAGCTCGCGGATGTGCGAAATAAAGATGGGCTGCCAGTAAGTTGCCTACTTGCTCCTCGCTCAGCTCACTGGAAAGAGCTGATCCTTGGTTCAATCCCAAACTGTATTTCGTAATATCGGAAATCTCTACAGCAAAAAGTGGAGAGTAATCCTGAAAATCGACTCGCGCCTTTTAACATAACCAGGTGATGACACTAGAAAAGTGGAAGCTGGGGCGTGTTTGCTACCTTTCATCCCTTGAACAAGTTCACCATAAAAAAGCAGCGTTCGATGCATCATGCTGGCGAATCGCTTGATACTTACAAGGATCGACAGTCTACACTGTGTTCGACCTCACAGAAGCTTTCTTGCTAATCCCCATTCACCCTGATGACGGGCACAAAAATGCCTTTTCACGAGAGCACTCTCAAACTGGAGTACTTCTGTGCGCTGCCTGGACTTGTCAATGCCTTAGCAAAATTGCAGTGGCAAGTAAGCTGAGTTGGATTCATGGAAGAGCAATGGCGGGCTGTCTAAAAGGAGGATACTTTGACCGCCTAGCCCAAACGTTCAAGAGCATGAACAGCACCATCAGCATGCGTTATTGCTGGTGTGGAAGAGATAGTGATATGACAAGGCGCACAGGTGTTCGCTTTTTTATTAGCACAATTGTGTTTTAGGTAGTTGTGCTGTGTATGCAGGGACCGAATCAGCTTCGGCAAAAATGAAGCAATAATGGCTTGGTCTTTCCCTTTACGCACCGATACAAATGGTGAGAAGCTCTGAAGGCCAACACCTTCCTGGAGAAAATTCATTCTTACAGTTGCTCGAATCGTAGCTCCTTCGACAAACTTATTGAGGAACGCGCAGTCTTCGATCAACACGGAGGAGACTGATGCCGCAGCAAAGACGCATACTGGCCGTCTTCTAAATCCGGGATTCTTGCTGCCCCCGTTCCGAGTGTCACTGCTCCCTTACAGCTGATACCAGAGACGTATCGGTGGATGGTATTCTCTACCAACAAGCTTCTCAGTCTTTGAAGCATGGGCGTGTTTCATGTTTTTCTTAGCTATCAATCGAAACTGAGCAAGGATGCTTATTGCGGGAAAAGGCACTGCGCGCATTGTGGTGGGGCGTAAAGAAAATGGAAGCGTTCTATACTTGGTATCATCTTACTTTCCAGACCAGCCACAAGTTTTCAAAGCACCTTCAACAACGAGAAAGTTTAGGGTTTCGATTATCCTGGAGTTGTTTGATAGCTTGGCTGTCTCCTGCAGTAAGGCTATACATTAAAGGAAGGGCAACACCAACGTAGTCGCCAATAAGGTCTCGTGACGCTACAGCACTTGACCATTGTGCATCACAGGCGCTTTTGTCTGTGGTGATTCACGTGTTGCATCGAAATTACTTGGGTGCTACGCTTTTGACACCTGCTTCCATGGACTCGGTGCTATTGCCAAAGTCCACAATGGCAGTAGGGCGAATTATCACCACGCAGAAGATGAAATCCTGTGGTGCAACATAATGAGGACATTCCGCTGCTCGTAGATCGACTTTATTGCACAGTTCTATGTTCCGCAAACCACGCCATCATGCTCTTTAGTGGCCATGGTGAGATTCATATCACTGTTAAACCTCTCACAGTCCTTCAGGTGTCCTGGGATGCGTCTTACGGCAAAGAAATACGCACTGCAATGACCAGACTGTCCGCAATTGAAGCTCCGACATTCTCCTTCTTTAGGACTCATGCACAGGATATAATTACTCGAAAGGATTTTAACTGCCCTGACTATGTAAAGTTTTGCTGGATTAACACAGATCAAGGGTTATGAAGCATCTATGTCACTTTTGACGAACTCAGCAAACACGCATTTTGCATCCCGTGGTCCGAATCCATCGCGGGTCACAAAGCCGCTCAATTATTTTGAACTCATCTTTGAAAGGTCAATTGATACTCCCGGTGTTATAATGGATGGGCATCCGAACTAATTTGGTGTGTACTAAAGTGCCTTTGTGACCCGCCTACACGTTGATCATCGTACGACCGCTGTAGGCTACTCTGAGGCAAATGGGCAGAAAGAGTGTCATGACTGCGATACTCTGCAGCATTCCTTGCTCAATACTTGAAGAAAATATAATTGCTAGGTCTGAACTGCTTCTTGGTATTGAGTAGGTGCAAACTACATCAGTACACTTCTGAACCCGTTGCCCTACTGTATCCCGGGTGTAAACTGTAAAGCCTTAAGTAGTCGAGCGTGGACCTGCAGGTCCAAGATCAGCAGCACCCATCATCAGCGGGGAATTCATAGACTAGTTGGCTGGTGCATGCGAATGCATTTGCAATACACAAAAATGACAAGCAAACAATTCTGACAAGCAGCCGTAGGCTGCTTTACGAGGTGCACTAGAAAGTGACCAGAAGGGGTAAGGAGCGAGGTGCATAGGAGCGTTTCCCACCCTCTGAAGAATCAATGCGCTTTCTTACTATGGCGATCGCCCAAAAAGTTGGACGTGCCACATAACTATCAATGTAGGCTGAGGAAAAGTTAGAACCTTCTTGTAGCATTTTGTTGGCATGCTGCGCAGGCAAGGGACTCGTGCGGAGGTGGAGGATACAGAGGGAGTCGGAGAAGTGCGGCATTGAAGGACCAGTAAGGACCGAGGAGGCGATAGAAGAAGCGTTCAGTGTTATGAGAGGGAGAAGTGCCGTCCAACTGGCTGGCGGAGGAGCAGTTTCGGGGTTGGGTTCTTTCAGGGGAATTCACGGCTGCGTTTCGTTAACGACGCCAGTCGTGGCTGGCACTGCTCCGGTCCATTTCTCACTGTCCTTCCGCAAGGTCATCGTCCTTCCCATGCGCATGCTCTACCTAAAGTAGCTACCTTCGCAAATAGATACTGCTTTCTATTATTATTTTATGGTATTATTGCTGCTCATGTGTGCTTTACCCATAGATTCATGCACAGGCATTCTCAGGCATATTGCCCCCACATTCGTCATCATGCCTGTTTGGGGGCTTTAAAGTCAACTATACTGCATGCACCTGCTGTGCTTAGTGGCGCAGGACGCTCTATGAATTGCAGAGGCACTGCTGAACTAGTGCGTAATTTGATTACCTTTTCACATCTTACTTGCCTTCTGTTTTCTCGTAGCAGGAGGCTCACCTATTTTAGCGCTCCCACGGTAGCGAGCCGCTGTGCCACCACTATTGTGTTGGTTTGGTCCCTCGTTCGTTGTTAGCTAGTGTGCATGTTTTTCTTCCCACCGTTTTTACTTTAGTCGCTGATGCACATATTTGCTTTTCCGACCTGCACTGTTTGCCCATTTGTGTCCGCCTGTGGAGTGTGGAATGTGCGGGTAGGCATTCGTTGCCTGGATGCCTTTGGTTTCGACGTAGCGGTACCGAACATGAGGGCATGAGTTCCAAAGCTTGGAGGGAAAATGTACTGTTCTACGCTACATTCAAACAGTCTTATATTGCCAGTAATTTTACCGGGAAATAATACAGAATTGGCCAATTGGTTGGCCTGACCACACACCTTGTCAAAATGCCGTTAGTTTGAGACAAGAATACGCAGTGTTGCGAACGCTACATGACGTAGTGCGCAGCGGGTGCAGCAACATGAAGTCGAGCTGCCTATCTCTGCTCCTGTCGGAAACTGTGTAGCTGAGAGCAAAGGAGGGCGGTACTTGCTTCAAAAACAACACCTAACAACCTCATAGTAAGTCGGTATGGGGTCTGGAGTTGAGTGTCTGCCTTTGGAGATCCTAGAGGGAAAGGGTCACTTCATTCCAGACCCAATAAGATCAACACAAATTTATTTCGATTCTTAAAAAGGGATAGCTTCTTCCTGGGACCGTCAGTGCTTTTATTTGATGGAAGAGGGAGAGCTAGGATACGCGTTGTTGCACCCTCTAACCACCTGTACACGTGCAAGTTGTTTTATGTTGTAGCCTTTTTGGCGCTCATACGCAACAGTCCGTCTTCTTCTGTCGAGCTACTCTACAATGTACTAAAAACGCAAAAGTACAATATAAGCTGGTTTGTGCTGCAATACTTCGCAAGCAAATAGAGCTAGTATAGTAGAAAGTGCCGAAGTAGAGCATTGCCAGCTACACATACGGACGATAGCGCGCCCGTGGCACGGAGCACAATGGCAGCTGGGGTTAACCGAGAACAACACAGAAGTTGGGAGTTCCAATCATTCAGACAAAAATAAGACATTCTTAAAGTGTGATGTTTTGAACAAATCCATAGTTGGATCGCCACCCTGCTCAAATCTGAGGGGGGCAGGAAAGGCCCCAGGCCTGATCCTTCAAACCATCGACAGCATCGTGACTTATCAACTCGTGTTACGCAGCCTTTCTATGTAGTCGAGCTGTTCCTGCTCTTTCGCTTCCGGGTCCATAAACCATCGCGGGATGTCTTTTCTCGGCGAATTAGGGTTTGGAGTGGGGGAGTGAGGGTATTTTGTTCTAGCATTTAGGGTGTGTGTGTATATATTCAGTTCTTTTCCGGGGTCCTCCCTTGTCCCCCCTCTTTACATCGCAGGTGACTGCAGGACATATTTTTTGGAACTTTGAGGAGCATTTTAAGAACCGCCAAGTGTTTGGGGCCGAGGGTTATGGAGCTACTATGACCCTGGTGATTGTTGTTCTTCCTTGTACAATCGATAGGGACAGTAAGCCTGCGAATCTCATCGAGAGCTCTGATTGGAATCATATAATTGTAAAGGCTTTCGCACAGCGCCGGCACCTTAACTCCATCAAACAAACATAGCGTTTTTGTTGAAACTCGCGCAGATTCAGCATGCAGTTAGAGAAGACTATGTTTCACATATGACGGAAAATCTGACCTACCAGCAGCAGAAGCTGCCCTTGATACGCAGCCAGCTTTGCCATGGCATGCAGCAGCAACACCTGCAGCAGCACCAAGAGGAGCGGAAGCATGAGAAGCGACAGCCACAGCATCCGCAAGCGCATAACTCGGACAATGCGGAGTGGGAGCGCGTCACTACGGATTGCAAACTGCTCCCTGCAGAACTCTATGATGAGGAAGCTATCCCTTTGAACGTCCAAGTATCTCCTGTGGGATATGATTGGCCCCCAAACCCTCCGACAGGCCTACGCCAGACAGGCTTAGTAGCTGGATAGCCAGCAATCAAGGCAGAACCGAGATTCAGTTACTCGCTGCAACACAATCAGCTGCGCTAGAATGCAGAAGCCATACACTTCTGCTCTTATCTCCTTCACCATCCGCGATGGCAGCAACATAAAGCACCCGCAGCAGCGGCCCCTCTGGCGCCCACTCTGCAGCAGCACCACCAGCACCACCACCAGTATCAGCAGCATCAGCAGCAGCAGCAAGGGCCAGTGATGCTTCTGAGTGTAGCGGCATTCTTCTAAGTCTTCCAGCTGCGCGAGGCAGCAGCAGTGCAGAGAGCGACTGGCTGAGCCCAGCTGGAGCGGCAACACACTTCAACACATCCGCCTCCATGTTGATGCTCTTCCAAGCGGCTATTAAAGCTGCGGCAGAAAGTAAATCACTAACCTTAGAGGCTGAAGCGATGACACTGGGTACCGCTGCGCTGCTGCCCCAGAGGGTCGCAGCAGTTGCACAAGCGGAAGGGGCAGATGCGGGTAGACTGCGTCATTTGCTGCTGAGATGCTTGCCAGACACAGCGTTAGCGGAAGTCAGAAGCCTCGGAGAGGCCATCAATTATAAGTGTTCTGGCGGATTCAACGCCTTCAGAATCTGCAGCAAAACAGTCATCGACAGATGGAGCTCCCCCCGGCTGCTTATCGCAGAGCGCTGCCATAGGGAACAGCCATAGCTCCCTTATCGTTCAGCACAGCCACTTCGCAACAGCAGATGCATTCCCAACATCACCCGTACGAATGGCAACCACGACTGAGGCAGCGCCAGGATTTTCAGGAGGCGCTCTAGCAACAACAGCTAAAGTCGTCTGGATCAAAGCCCCGTTCATGGGGGATCTTTTTCCAAGTGTAGCGACGGTAGCAGCATCAAGAGTAGCGGAGCCAGCATCCCTGTATAGCGGGTGTGGTGGCCCGTCACCGGTAGGAACAGCAGAAAGCCGCACTCCTTTCAGCTCAATCAGGCCGGTTCCCACAGAAGCCCCTGCTCCTGCCGCGGCAAAAGCAACCTCATTTGACAGTCCGCCCCCGTCTGCGGCTGTAAACGCTCCAAGCATCACTTTATCAAGCTCTCTTCGGAACGCTGCTACGTCAGCGAACGGCGGCAGCATGACAGACATGCCGCAGCAGACCCAGAAACAGCAGCAGAAGGAGCGCCTCTCCCTTTATTACAGAACGTGCAGGTCCTTCCTTTATATAATCCCTACGCGCTTTCCCCGGCCACAGCTGCTGCTGCGCTGCGGCAGCTTTAGCAATAAATCCTAGCACATATCCGAAGCGGCTGCTTTACGCCAAGCTTTCCGCAGCAGCCGCGCAGTCGTCAGCTGCCTCCTCTTCCTCGTCCTCTGGCCTCACAACCCCTTCGGGCGAGGCCGCAGCGAAAGCACCAGAGGACCTCATTACTGTGTTGCCACCCCGCACAGATTCTTCCGCTTTGTCTCCTCTGAATAGGGAGTCAGGCGGTAGGGAAGTAGCAGCGAGAGAGCAGCGACCCCAAGAGATGCGCATCTGCCGTACGTTGTTCCAGGAAAAGAACCGACTTCTGGGAGGTGCTGCTCCCGCAGCACCCTGCTGCAGTGCAGCACTTCCGCGGTTGTACAGCCAGTGCAGCGGCTACAGCTCTCCGCACTGCTGCAACACAGCTCGTGCTCTTTGAAATCCGGAGTTTGCAAAGACACGCAGGTCGTGGGCACCGGAAAGCGGCAGCGGCAGGTGCTGCTGGAACAAAAAGAGGCATAGGAGGACGAGGCTGAGGGAGTTAGTTTTTTGCTCCCACCCCCAGACAATCCGCTGCCCTCAGCCTTCAGGCCGGACGCGGCGGCAGCAGCAGCTGCTGCCGCAGCTACGGGCAGTGGGCATGCGGTATCTCCATTTCACCTTGCTGCCTTTCAAATCCCTAGATACAAGCAAAAAGAGCAACAGAGCAGTGGCAACACTATGGATGGCGCTGCACGTAGAGGCTCCCCAACTAATAGAAAGGTGTATTTTAAGTCTCAAAAGCACACTAGTGGCAGCAGCAGCAGCAGCAGCAGAAGCAGCAGGCTTGATAGTGGGCGGAATTTCGGTGCCTTGTTAAGGACGATACAGCACGGCACTGCTGGTTTGCTGAGGATGATTGCAACGTTGAGTAATGGCCGTGCGATATACGTAGATGAGGGGCTCTTCTTCTACGCGCATATGGTGCTTTATCACAGGACGGATGCAGTTTGCCCCAGTAAGGTGGTCTATTCCTTCGGCATCTTCTTCATGGTCGCGACCATCGAACAAAACTTTACGGATGGACCCGGATACAGCACCGATGAAACGGTCTGTTAACAGGCTGCAATGACAAGGCGTTAAAGACGGCGCCAATCGCGAGCGGTGGCCCCCTCACGCTTTGTACATCCTTTTTGTATCTCGGCTTTAAGTGTGCCCCGGCGGGTGTGCATCTGTCGGTTGCTGTTTACCATTCCCGCCAGTCTCATGTGCCTCTCTACATGCCAGTTACTGCCTTCGCCTTTTTGCTGTGCCGGACGTGCACTGACGTCCTGAAGCTGCTATAGCTAGTATTATTCCTGGGTGCCTTTGTAATTAACCGTTAACTTCGATTTTTAAGTTGCGCCTTGCCTCTGTGTTGCCGCCTGTGCCTGCTCTGTGTTTTGTTGGGCCCCTGAGTGTATACGTAGAAGTGTAACTATACCAGATATGTGTATGTGAGCACATATAAATGCATATGAAATATAGGCACATCCATGTCTATACTTAGATGTGCAGATCTGCGTGTCTCCTGCTGCATTTGCCCAGTAATCTGACTCCTTCGTAAATGCTCTTTGTTTTCGTTTCCTTTTGGCTGTTTCTCTTTGCTTCGACCCGTATGAGGAGTTTGAGTCTCTTTACATCTCTCTGTTTGCCGAACAGCTCCCTTATCCGCAAAAAGAGCAGCAGGAGCAATGGCAGCGTAGAACTGCAACGCCAACGCCTCCAAGTACATCGGAAGCTGCTACTCTTGGAGCACCGGAAGTAGCACGCGCGAGGCTAGCAGCAGTAGACTGCGGCACAGGAGCATGTCCTCGTCTGTGAACTCCGTCGTTGGGACCACCCTTCATCCAAACACAGTCATTTTCAGCAGATCCAACAGCAGGAACAGGAGATGGCGCATACGACGTCGTGTCCTTGTGGTATTCTCACCTTTCGCCATTCTTTTCAAGTTCATTTGGACGGTCGCGTGTCTTTGCACGTAAAGATGTCTGCTCTATTGGAAATTTTTACTTCAAAGTTGCCTCAACAAAGCCTACTTGATCAAGAAATGGGGCAGCGAGGATCGGGCCCGCCACGGAAATCCACATTGACGGTAAGGGCTAAGAGAGGGTTTAGAACGTTGGGTTTTGCAGCGGAGCTCTTTCCGTCGCCGCGTCCGCCTCGTGCAAAAACGAAGCGAAAACAACGCGCGCACCAGTGGGTGTGTAGTATATGCTGATGCACGCTTTCTAAGGGCCCCATTGGTGCTGCCTGTGCTGGCTCGTAGGAGTTTTGGACATGGTACTGTCCGATGGTGTCTACTTGTCCTTCCCAAAAGCAGCAGCAGTCCTCAGGAAGGCATCTGCGTATCGCAGACCACAGCTGTTGCCTCAGCCGCTTAAGCGACTGTCACGTGAGACGCAAGACATGCTGAACCAGATTGGGGCTGCTAGTGCTGCCACTCAGGAAGGGTCTTCCTCGAAGTTGGGGGAGCCAGGGGCAGAGAATAAAGGAGAAAGCCACACCAACAAGACTTTGAGATCCCCAAAATTTGATGGTGAAGGGTACTCGATGCAAGATCAGGAGCCTGCCCTCTCCGAAAGCCTTTTCAGCGGAAGCACAATCAGGCAGCATCTCGCTAAGCCACCGACAGAACCAGAGACAGTAGCACAGGCAACAGCTACGGTGAAGAGGTCGTGCAGAAATGTGCGCTCGACTAGTTCAGAATGGGGAGGACTGCCGGAAGGGCGCCCTGAGCTGTTGCTGCCATCCCAAGACTATGGCTTCCATCTGGCGTTCACCGCAGTCTGGATATCTCCCCATTGCGGGCCCGTTGGCCACGTGCAATCCGTTGCGGAGTCTTTAATAAAAGAGGACTCCCGTGCTACCCAGCCATTGTCAGTTGGCTGCAAGCCAACTCGGAGGCTCCTTGGCGCCCCAGGGCTTCCTGTGTGCGCTCCGATTCTTTCGCCTTCCCTTCCAACGCATTTCCAGTGGCATCATCTCCACCTGTTGCATGGGCTTTCCTCGATGGGCTCCCCTTTATAGACCAGCTAGGGAGGGGACCCTGGTCGAACGTACGAAGAACCCTGCATTCCAGCAGTAGCTCCCCCCTCATTACTCCTGACTCGTCGGGTGATCGGGCTGCCTCTTCAGTAGGGAGCCTTCCCGATGGGTCAGATGAGAAAAACTGTCAATCACCAGAGAGCCTCCTCTCTCGCACAGACTTTACAGCATCCTAGACAGGCCCCAAAGTTTAGGGGTCGTCTCGCTGGGGGACCACGCCACGGAGAAGCCTCCCCTTGCACGACCCCCCGACACAGTTGATTTATTGGGGATAACAATGATGCCACACGAGCTTGATGCTCCTATCTTGCATATTGAAGCATCTCATAGCTGCCCCATATTAGCATCACCATATGGCGGAGGCTCTCCAGTTCTGAGATCACCTAACAATGAAGGCGTACGCAGGTGCTCGGGCCCTATGGCTTTCGTAAAATGCCCTCGTTGGGATGAGCCCAACATAAGCCTCCGACGAAAAAAAGTAACGGAGGCCCCTCTGGCCCCCAATTCGGTCAAGCAGTTACAGATAGTGCAATGAGAGTATCAGCAGCAGCAGGTGCGACGTAAGTACCCGCACTGCCGCCTCAACTTGAAGCTTCCCCTTTTATCTTGCCCCTGTCATCTAGTGGTAGAGTCTTCTTGCCACCCAGTTACAGAATCCCACCTCCAAAAACCGTGTGGCTATTTAGGGTCCCCAAAAGGGCCCCCAAAGCTTTGCCTTCTAGGCCCCATGAGGAGCCCTCAGGCGAGGGACCTCTCTCGGCCGAGTTCGTATCTCCTTCGATACTTCCGTCAGTTGGGGGGGCCCTATGTTCATGCTACCCCACGGGCCTAAAGGAAGGCCTGAGGGGCCCTCTTGCATTCAAGATCTCAACAGAAGCCCTCTTCTGCGCTAACAAGTGGTTTTGTCAGCCCTATTAGCAGCAGCGTCGCCGCAGCTTTCTTATGTTTTTTTGTGAGTGGAGGGCCCCTGAGTCACCGTTCGTAGCAGTAAAAAACTCTACGACCAGCCATGTGCCTTTTTTGTGAAAGAATGTATCGAAAATATTACCCCTGAAAAGGGGAGATCGCCATCCGTTCCTTTTCTCGTAACATGTTGACTACGGGTTCACTGACTCCGTTCCTTTATTGTGTCTGTGAATAGAATGCGCTGCCTTTTCCTGGACAGGTCCAAGCGGAAGTGACAGGCTGTCTGCCCGTCACCGCAGTTAGCTATTGTGCATTGATACGCTAGTCAGATGTTTTTGAATGACGGAGAGAGCAGTCTCTTCGGCATCTTTGTCCGCTTTCTCAGCAGCATGGAACCGTCAGGACTCGCGTTGTGTTTTTATCGATGCCCTATCTAGGTGAATCTTGATTATAGTTTTCAAGCTGTTCGTAATGTGCCTAGAAAACTCCCCGCAGTAGACCCTGGAGACCTAGTTGACCGTCCTACTCCCCAGAGTCAAACCGAAGTTCCGAGGAGCCTAGTAAAAAATCTCTTTTGGCTTACTGAGAGCCAACCATAAGGACAGTTTGGTTACCTGAAACGGAAATGTCTGACATTTCTCTCGAAGCGTGTTTCACACAAAAAGATGGAGGCCCTTTTTCTGGAGCGAACCAAACTCAAGAGAAGCCCACGCATCAACAACCCACAGACATTTGGCAAAACAGATACAGTTTAGAAAGCTTTCTACTGCATTCTCATCTTAGAGGCCTCCAGCGCTGGCCTCCTCCGATGGGGGTGCTAACAAAAGGTCAATAAAGTACGGGCCTACGGGGACTTCCTTTTGCAGTGTAAAACCCCGAGGGGTCCCCAGAAGCCCCGTGTGGGACACTCCCAGAGAGTCACTAAGGTCTTCCAGCGCAGCTGCTACCTCGCGTTGGAACTGAGAAATTGAGGGACTGCCTCCAATGAACTTAAACTGCTGTGGACCCTCAAGGGCGGCTTCAAGGTGTGACAGTAGCGCCAGTCGCTGGCGCTGCTGGGAACCTGCTGCTTCCGCTTGTGCTGCTGTACTCTGTTGTCCTTCCTCTGACAGCAGAAGCTGACCCTCATGCTGGAGCAGCAGCCGCTGCTGCTCCAGCCGTGCAAGGAAAGCCTCTATTGGCTGCACCTGAGGCCCACCAGCAGCTCCCCATAGCGAAGGGCTTGTGGACAGCAAGAGCAAGACCAGCAGATGTCTTAGCGAGTTGAGCGGCAGCAAGCCGAGGAAACGGTGAATGGGAAGGCATACCCCAATGGGTTTTCTATGCTGCAATAACCAAGTCCGGCGACGGCCTACGGATCCTTGCTGCTGCTGCTCTTGCTGCTGCTGTGAATCCTGCTCGGGTAGAGAGCCAGCAGCTGCCGCCGTCGACTCTGCTACAGCACTTACAGGGAGAGCCCTGAGCAGGTAGCACAAGCTTAAGGAGGCAGTAAGGGTCTGCCTACACAGACGGGCAGCACCAGCTCCCGTGACAGAAGGTGGTATGAGGGGCTCTCTAGTAGCCCTCCTTGCAGTGACGTCTTTTGGAGGGATATTCCCATGGCTACTACGAACGTCAAAGAAGGCTGAAAGAGTGCCTCCTCTCAGGTTGGGAGGTGCAAATTGATGCTCCCATAAGGACATGAGGCCTGCTGCCGTGGCTTCTAAAGCCCTTGCAAGGGCCCCCAGAGCCCGCCAGTGCACAGGGCCTCCACCGCACCCTCTATTGGTGCAACAGCTCTCTTCTTTGACGACACTCCCCTGCTGCAGCTGCTGTGGGGGCGGTGCATGCAAAAGCAGCCCCAAAAGGAGACTGGGGAGGGCTAAGACAGACAGCCCGTCTAGCTGCGACCTGGGGAGACCTCCGCTTGACATTGGAGCAGACCCCCAACAGGGCTTGCCTTTGGTCGATGCCTTCACACTACCTTCAAGGAAGTTCCACCCCACTGAAGGGCCCCAAACGGCCGGTAGAGCTGACAGAGGGGGAAAATATGGGAGACACAACGCCAAAGCATCAAGATTTTCCGCAGGGACCTCATTGCTTTCCCCAGCATCTGTCGCTGCTGTTGATGCTGAGTCTCTCCTCTCTGATGTTGTTCCAGTCCCCATCCAAGATTCTGTTCTCGGGGTGCCTACCATAGCTGTCAGGTGGCCAAGCCATCTGGGAGCTGGTGGGGGAGCCCCTGACGTTGCTGCGGCAAGCAGCAGCTGCAGCAGCTGCCGTCTGCTGCAACGAGAAAAGTCCCTTATATACGCGCGGGGGGCCCGGTTGGCGACCGCTGGATCTCGCCCTCTGGCGATTCCCTCCTGTTGCAGCATAAAGCGCACCAAGCGCCGCTGACGCTTTGGAGAATGCAGCATCCAACCCACATAACGGGATTCCCATGATTCTAAAAGGGCCCCCGATAAACGGCCCTCTTCTATTTCAAGCGGATCCAGAGCCCCATCTGCTGCTGCAATGCTTGCCATGGACCTCTGCGCTGCCGCTGCAGCAGCAGCTGCTGTCTCTGCAAAGACAGCAGCTGCTGCTGCAGGCATCTTGCTGCTGGTGCTGCTGTTGCGCCTTCCAGCACCTCCTTTAGGTCCACGGGGGCCTCTGAGCGCTTGTCGCGCCGAAACAGGAAAGTCACTCTTGGACGACTTCTGGAAGGCACCCCAGGAGCTCCCAGGTGGCGAATAATGGGCAAACACGAAGCGAAAGAAGGGAGGAGCTGCCGCCTCCAGCTGCCTCAGGGCCCCTGCGAGTTCGCAGATGCCAGCAGAAGGCCACAAATCCAACAGGCACGAGACGTTGAGCCCCCCCTTGGTAGGGACGCCCTCTTCGTCAGCAGTTGCTGGAGACCCCTTTCGGGGCGGAGAACAATTGCATCCTAGGCCATCTAGCTCAACCCTTCCAAGGCCTTGCACAGCTTGAGCGCTCCCCAGCGGCATGATGAGACCATAACATATGCCAGAAAGAAGACCACTGTGGCTAAACTTCCCCGCAACAAAAGCCCGCAGCAGCACCAGCGGCAACAAAGCCACTGCTGCCGGTGTTGGGGCCCCCGGACGTCCCATATGGGCCCCTGGCAGAACCGCCAATACTTCCTCCCCGAAGAGCTGCTGCGGGGGATTCTGGAGGGGGTCTGGCACGCGGTATCTCGTGGAGGCCTTCTGAGGCCTCTCGTTAGGGTCTTTTACACAGGCAGTGGGTGCAATTCTTGGGGGCCCCATCAGGAACTCGGGAACTGTTGACAGCAGGGCTTCCCGACGCTGCAGAAGGGCGTCAGACACTAGAGATAAACCCTGAGACGCATCAAGCATGATCAATGCGCTGCACTGCAATCCCTCAGCCCTAAGCCTTCATTCCTGAGCGTGCTGAAGTGCGATTGGGGCTTACTAGGAAAAAAGGACCTTGAGGACCCTTGGCGGGGCCCCCCGCGGCGCGAGCCCCTGCAAGGACTGAAGCAGCAAACACAAGGCGTTCTACTTCAACCCCTTCTTCCGCATCCTCCTGCTGCTGCTGCACCTCAGCAGAAGAGCCAAAACAGCCCGTTTGCCGGATAATGGGGGCCCTTACAGGAGCTCCCCAATCTCCTTGAGACTCCCATATTTGCTTCTCTAGCAGATGGACTAGCGCCAGAGGAGTTCCCAGGTGTGGAATGGGAGGCCTTCCATGGAGACACTTCTCCTCTGAAAACGCCCCTGCCATCAGACCCTCTGTAGGCCCCTTAAAAGCAGCGAGAAGCTGAAGCAGGCCCTGGAGAGATATTCGTCCTCCTAAAAGGAGGGAACGCGCTTTCACCAGGCCTGTGGGGGCCCCTCCCCTGCCCACCCAACAAACACGGTTCAAGGCCTCCCATAAGGATCCTGTAAGAGCTTCTGGAGGCAAACGGGGCCTCTGCGGGTCCCCCAAGGACAGCAACAACACAGCACCAACCACCTCTTGATATATGCCTCGCAATTGGAGACCCCATTCTGGCATACAGGGGGAGGCCCCTGTATGGAGACAGTCCTCCTTGCAGTTCTCGTCACCGCTGCCACCTAAGCTTTTGCTCGAGTCACGGCCTTCACAGGCAGCAGGAGGGGCCTTTGGAGGCCCCTCCAGGCAGTGCGTCTCGGGTCCCTGTGCTGCTCTCATATCACATAGAAGGAGCAGGCCCTTTCTGAGGTCCTCAAACCCCCCTGCCACGGCGACGAGTTCTCTGACTGAGAAAGGGGCCCCCCTCAACCCCGTATAGAGGCATCCTCCATGCCTACTGGGGCCCCTAAGAGCGCACCGCAAGGCTGCGAGAAGAGCAGAGAGCGTCCTGTGGCTAAGTTGTAGCATTTCCACAAGGGGCCCACTCTGGTGGACTGTGGGGTCACCACTGCCTTTAAATAGGAGTCCAGGCTCATTGCATCCATCTGCATGGGACTGGAAAGCATAGGCAGCAGGAGTTCGAGAGCGATTATAGGATGGAGAGGCGCCGAGCTCATCAGCGAGAGCTCCAATCGCAGTGGAGAGTCGGATATTAGTTCTTAGCAAGGGTCGCACCAAAGGAAGCGCAATGTGGGGTGGGGGGAGTCCCACCAGAGGAAACTCGAATCCCCATGTGAAGTTGAAGGAAGCAGCAGCAGCTGCTGCTGCTGTTTGGCCCCAGAAATAGGGACAGCTGCTGCAACCTCTTGCTGCTGCTCTCTCTGCTGCACTCACAAGAAGCATTATATCCACTGCAGGGGGCCCAACTGCCTGTGCAGCTCTACCGGAAAGCATCCTGGGAGCCGCCGAGTGGTTTTTAGCTTCAGCGGATATCCGGGGGGAGGTGAGGAGACGAGAGGGCCCTCCACTAGCAAGCAGCTCCGGGGGGTCACTCAAGGAGTCTGGGACAGCGCATGACCAACAGTAGCAGCAACAACTGGGGGGTCTGTCATCCCCAGGGGCCCCCTGCAGCTCTTCGTGAGTGTCTGATCCCACCGCTGTAGTGTACAGGGCTGCTGCGCTCGGACTGTTCGAAATGGGGGGCCCTCTCGAGCATCCCTTATTCGGATACCCCCCAACATAGCCGCGGCCAGGTTGAAGAATCCACCATGCCGCTTTTCGCATATTCCACAAGAAAGCCATAGAAACTCTTCGGGGGGTCCCCCTGGGGAACTTCAAGGAGCCCTTAAGGCAAGTGGAGAGCATGATGGAAGCTGCCATAGTTGCTAGAGAACGAACAGGCTCCACACGCGGGGGCCCCCGTCAGAGGGGGCCCCATGTCCTCTGTAGACCACTCACAAGATACTTAGGGGACCCCCAAGGGGCCCTCCAAGTATTTTTGCCTCTCACCTAGGGCCCCCAGGAGGGCCCTTTCAAGCCAGGTAAGGAAAGGAGCCAGGGGGTTTAAGAGCAAGGTTGGCTCCATAATAGCACTGTATTCAAAGTCATATGAAGTCTGCTGTGCTAGTATTCACAGCTAGTTGTCGCAAGGAACCACGGGGAATCCCTGGAGCTTGCCAGGGGGCCCCTCGAGGAGGTCCCCTCTCGGGTGCACGCTTCCCGAGCAGCCTTGGGCCCCCCACGGCGGGACAGCAAACCACGAAATAGGGGTTTCTCTGGTTTGTTGGCCACGATTCATATTTAGAAAGGCAAACCTTTGATTATGTCTTCTGCATTTATCACACTCTTTAGCTTAGAACCTCTGGGAGCCAAGGCTTCCTACTGGTACTGCCTCGTTGCCTTGTCTCCGGAGATTCCACGAGGCCTCGGGCCTCGTGGGGCCCACCACCCCTCGGAAGCCCCCAACTCTGTTTCTTTGTGCGTTGAGACTCGCGAGACACAGAGGTAAGAGGAGTTGCGCATCATGCCGGCTGCCTGCCTCTGATCCTCAGGACTGGATGCCGCTGTGTTTGCTGCAGTTGATGCTTCGTGTGTGCCTGCCCCCCGTCAACCCCTGTGCAATTCTTCGGATCTGCCCCAGGGCCCCTCTCAGCCTTGCAGGGCTCTTCGGGTTTAGGGGTGAGAGTGTCTTGCATGCTCTTGGGAAACATGAGTGCCCGGGGGCCTTCTCCAGTGACTGTCTCCTTAGGAGCCCTGGTGGTGTGCGTGGGGGCCCTTTGCTTGTGTCTCTCCTCGGATGCCCTACCTTTGCCTCCTTCTCCTGGCAGACGAGCAGTCCGTGGCATTTTCGCTCCTCGAATTCCTTTGGGGGCACTGAGTCCCAAGACACCCATTTTTCCCGAGGATGCCATTAAGCGTTGGGTGGGTGCTCTTCGAGGGGGGGGCCTCTTTGGGGGCTCCGCTGGTCCTAAGAAGGACGGCGGGGGCCCCCCTAGTGGACCCTCTCAGGGGGGAGGATCTCCCAGCTCAGCCCCTCTGAAGGCCCCAAACTTGTTGACCCTTGGAGCCCCGCACTCGTCTGACGTAGCCGCAGTGTATGTACACCCCAAGAGGGCGCGGTCCTTGGGGCTGCAACCAGGGGTCCCTCTGGAGCTGCGAGGCCGGCGAAAACGCCAAACTGCCGGAGTGTTGATTGAGGATTCGGCGCTTGCGGAAGATCTAATTTCGGTCCATCCACGAGTTTGCAGACAACTCAAGCTGGTGGAAGGAGACCTTCTGCTCATCAACAGGCTGCAAAGTCTGCCTCCAGCTGCTAATGTATACATCCAGGTCTTTCGCGACTCTCTACCCCCAGCAGGGGTTGCGGGAGCTGGGAGGGGAGGCCCTGCGGAGCCTCGGCAGGGAGCGGGGTCTCTAAGAGGCCCCCTCGTTGATGAGGCCATGCAGAGGGCTGTGGACTGGTTCTTCCGTTCTCGCGCGCGTCCTATCCGCGTGGGAGATCAGTATAAGGTCCCTGTGCCGCTACAACAAGGCCCCAGGAGGGAATCTCAAAGAGCTCCTGGGGAGTCCCCCGACAAAGGCCCCGTAGAGGAGATCGAGGTCAAGGTGATGCGGCTAGATGCAGACACGGAGAAGGATATAGAGTTTGGGTTGGTTGGAGAAGGCTCCGAAATTTTTACTGGGGAAGAGACTCTGGAGAGGGGTAAATTCAGACTCCGATGCCACGCAGGCGGAGTCTGTGTTAAGGCGCGATATCCGTTTCGTCTCTTCAGACACCCTCTACCTCTATGTGGCCCTGCCCGTGAAGCCCCTATTCGGGCTGTCATGTGCCACCTTTCTGGCTCCCTTCACAGTCGCTCTAAGAAGACTCCTCGCTATGCGTGTCGAATCAGAGCTTCTTTCCTTCCTCCAGCCCTTTCCGTTGCTCAGGACATAAGTACATGGCGGGAACGGGCTCCCTACTGTCGCTACCTCTGTGCATTGGCCTTAGAGTTTGAGGCATGTGTGCAGACGCCTTTGACTCCGCGAGCGAGGTGACCTATGATGACCTTGGGGGCCTCCGTCGGGAAATTCAGCTCTTGCGGGAGTCTGTGGAGTTGCCTCTGAGGTTTCCCCATATCTTCAAACAAGTGCGTCTGCACGATGGCTCTGTACAATCCCCGCTGAGATTTCTATGAGCAGAGCTTTTGCCCCCTCCTCCGTCCGCCTGGTGTTGCTGCTGTGCCGCCTTGGTATTGATGTATAGGTGTCCTTGAAAGAAGGTGCCGAGAGTTTTGTGTGTGCCTCTTCTTGCGGTGGCTCTTACTCCCTCGTAGTTCTGCACTTTGGGGGAAAGATATGCAGAGCGGCGCATGCTGTGTATATTTTGTGTACTCTCACGGGCGATGCCATACATCTGGAAAAGCTGCGAATGGGGGCGGGAGAGACAACGAAAGCGCTTCTTCATGTTAGCTGTGTGGGCTCTTCTAGAGTTTCTGGACTGCACGCTCTGGCGCGTAACTGTCCTCCCAGCATGACGGTGTCTCCCTCCGGCCTCCGCTGCTCCGGAGCTGTGTATAGCATACAAGGAGAGACCGCCTGGTGAAAGGCAGACCAACGTGTTATGCATTTTGGAGGTAGAGGCACAATGAACGCAGCCAGTTCGGCACATCCTGTGCAACCTCGTGTTTATGCTAGAGGTGGACTATGTTTCTGCGACGCAGATGGGGATAGCAACCCCTCGAGGAGTTCTTCTGCACGGGGCTTCGGGCGTAGGCAAGACGCTTCTCGCGAGGGCAGTGGCCACGGAGTGTGGCGCCAACTTTATCGTATTGAACGGCCCGGAAGTCATGGTCCGACTGAAAGTTTACCCTCTGCCGATCGTTCTCCGTGTCTGCCCTTGATTCTCTCTCTTTCTCACTGTCTTTCCCCATCGCGCGCATTTACTTTGTCTGTCCCCCTCTGTCTCGCTCTCTCTCCCTCTCTGTCTCTATATATGTATACATGTCTATCTCGCTCTGCTTCTCTCTCCGTCTATCTATGTTTGTCTCTCTCACGCTCCCTCTCGCGCTCTTTCTTGTATGCCTTTTCTCGCCCTCCCTTGCGTTTAACTCGGTCTCCCCCTATGCTGCTAAGCCTCCATCCCACCGCTGTGGCTCCGCCACATTGTGAACAAGGCGGAGACCCCAAGACTATCCCCACCTCGAGCTGCTTCCGCTTGCGCATCTGTCGTAGCAGCAGCGTCTGTGCATCTGCTGCTTCTCAACCATGTGGCGTGCTGCGGCTGCTTCAGTCGCGTATGGCTGGCGAAACCGAGGCAAACTTACGTCGAGTCTTCGAGGAGGCCGCATCCCTCTCACCGTGTCTTGTCTTCATTGATGAAATCGATTCTATTGCAACCAAGAGAGAGAAGACTCAGGGAGAGATGGAAAAGCGCCTTGTTGCGCAGGTCACACACACACACACACACACACACACACACACACACGCCTGGGGTGTATCCCGAGTTTCCCACACCCTTAGGGGGTACGCTCAACATTAGCATGCACACATGTATGTACGCCCTCTTTTTCTGCCATTTTATGCAATTCGTCAAGTCGTGCAGCGCCCCCTTTCAATCACGATGATCTCATTCGTCTCGTCTGGCCGTTGTTGCCCGTAGCTCTTCAGCTGTAGAGCTCTATGTGTGTATGACACTGCGTCTTGTTGCTAGAAGTCTAGCTTAGCACGTGCGAAGGCTTCTGACCTGTGTGTTGGCCCTATTCTCCTGTGTGCCCTTCCTTTATGTTCTTTTTTCATACTGATACTGTTGCTGCAGCTGCTGACACTTATGGATGGCATTGGATCCAACAAGAATGTGGTTGTTTTGGCTGCTACTAATCGCCCGAATCAGCTGGACCCTGCCCTTCGCCGGTTAGCTGCAGCCCAACACACCCCTGCCTCTGTGCTGCTGCTGCCTTTGCTGCGATCGTCACGCTTGCTGCCATAGGAGACCCTCATCCTAAGATCCTACTACCGGAATTGCTGTTGCACACGCACCCGTGTGACTGGCTCTGTCCAGTGGTGTGGCCCCTTTGTTGGTGGCTCATCTGACGACAGAGGGTCTGTGTGGAGCAGATGGGGATGTTTACATCCCTTCAGACGCTGCTGCCTCACCTGTCTCTGCTGCTTCATTTGCTGCTGCTGCTGCTGCTCCTTAGGTTTGGCCGCTTTGACCGCGAGATAGAAGTGCCCGTGCCCGACGTTTCGGGCCGCTACGAGATCTTGAAAAAGAAGACTCAAAAGATGCGGCTCAAGTCAGATGTCGATCTGCAGCGCATTGCTGCTGACGCGCATGGATTCGTGGGGGCAGACCTGGCACAGCTCTGCCTTGAGGCTGCCCTCCTCTGTCTTAAGGAGCAAGTGCAGAACATTGATTTCGATAAAGACGCAGTGGACCCGGAAGTGAGGGGAGAACCTGATGACAAGCACTCTGCTGCACCATTTCTGCGCCCGCTATATCACTATATCTGTTGTGGATTCCTCTCACCTATTTCTGTCTGTGTCTGTCTAGCTGTCTCTCGCCTTGTCACCGTGTAGCCGTCTGCTGACTAGGTGTCATGTAGTGTTTTTCCTGAGGCTTCAGGTGTTACAGCGCCTTGAGGTAGGCCAGCAGCATTTCATCTCAGCTCTCGCGGCCGTGAACCCCAGTGCGCTTAGAGAACGCCATGTGGAGGTACCCAACGTTCGCTGGGAAGACATTGGGGGTCTCGAAGATGTCAAGAGGGAGCTAAAGGAAACAGGTCCGAAGCCTCATAGCAGCTTGAGCTGGCAGCGAGAGACAGATAAGGATTTGGGAAGAGTCGGGAGGGCAGCAGTCGGTAGAGAGGCAGATGCGCAGCAGGACGAAGGAATACAAACGGAGATTAGAGATGCAGCCGAATAGCGAGATGAGAGCCAGTGAAGCAATAGAGACAAATGCATATACGCAGTGACACTTGGTCAGGAGCAACGGCACCATGAGCCAAGAAGATGCGGGGGAGATGAGGAGCATGTGTAGAATCAGACACAGGGGTGTAGGTCAATGCTTGCTCTACCTTTATAGGGGCAAATATGGAAACCGCCAACAGTTACATAGACACACAGATATTCCACGTCGAGGCCGAAGCCAAGTCACACGGGGGAAGGGCCGAACATTGTGCTGACCCGTAACACCCTTTTTGTGTGCTTCACAACTGTAGTTTGCTAATTTCGCTGTTATGGCTGGTGCAGTTCAATATCCAGTCGAACATGCAACGAAGTTCCGTGAGTTTGGACTTCAACCCTCGAGAGGAGTCTTGTTTTACGGGCCCCCGGGATGTGGGAAGACGCTGCTGGCTAAAGCTGTAGCCAACGAGTGTAAGGCGAACTTTATATCGGTGAGTCCATCGGTCCCCATGCCTCTGTTCTTCCTTCCTTGGCTTTGAGGGTGAATCTTGGTACTTTGCCTTCTGAGCCAGAGTAGATGTCGAACAGCTGCAGTCTCAGCTGCCTTCGCTGTGACCAGAATACTTTGCATGTGCAGCGGGCCTCACCTACCATGATACCCCGTCAGGATGACAGTTGCACGAGTTCTTTTTGATATATATCTGGCTGCAATGGCTGCATGCAAACTCGTAGCAGGGCAATTCGTTGTTTGCAGTAGTGTTCGAGCTCTGTGGCTGCAGGTGAAGGGGCCCGAGCTGCTGACAATGTGGTTTGGAGAGTCAGAGGCGAACGTCAGGGACCTCTTTGATAGAGCAAGGTAGACGGATGCCCACAAGTGCTGCTGCTCTTGCTGCCTCTTCTGAGCGGGGTTGCAGGCGTGTCTTGGGGGTTGAAAGTGACGATTGACTCTGCCTACACTCTCAGTTTTTTAGTTCTGTGCGGCGTACGGTTGAAAGCCCCTGTGTGTCATGTTTCCGTCCTGCTGGGTACTGTGTGCTTCGCCACTCCGCAGAGCAGCTGCTCCCTGTATTATCTTTTTTGATGAAATCGATTCTATTGCGAAAACCAGAGGAAGCGGCGGAGGTCTGACAGCACCACAACGGATATCGGGGTAGCCAGAGGGAAACAAGGGCGGGGAGAAGGAGACAGCAAAAAGCAGAGAGAGAGAAAGAGGCAGCGGTAGAGATTCTGGATGCTTAAGCACACATCGAAACACGGGAAGTAGGAGCTACTGGTGTTTGTGACACGAGCTGGGTACAATTAAAGCGGCTAAGCTGTTATGGGGTATGTAGTAAAGTTAGGCTCCCTCCTGACATAGCTGGAGGTGCGACTTGGGAGATGTCGAGATGCATGCAGAGTCTTGGGTCTATGGTGTAATGTGCTGATGCCGCAGGAGGCTCTGGCAGCGAAGCATCAGATCGCGTAATAAATCAAATTCTTACCGAGATCGATGGAATCGGCAAACAAAAGCAAATCTTCATTATTGGTGCCACCAACAGGTGGGAACCCCCCCTACCCCCTTACCGCTATCTTTCCGTCCAGGCATAGTTTGAATCCTACGCTGAACAAGTGGTCCCGCGGTAGACACCACCCATGATGCAGAGCGACCACAGAAGCAACCTGACAGAGTCGGCTGCAAGGACAAAAGAGAACGCTAGGAGAGCAGAGGGAAATGGGGAGCAGCACCATCCGGGGAGGCAGACCTAAGAGCAACAGCAGCAACACGACCGAGGCGGCACGTGAAAACATCGATTATGAGCGCCCAATATCGTGATCTCTATTGGTATGTTTAACTCGCGCAGTCTCTCACAATGTTTTGTGTACTCAACCCATCTGGATCTTCAGGCCAGACATCCTGGACCCCGCGGTGACTCGCCCTGGCCGACTGGATCAGCTCTTGTATATTCCACTGCCGGACCAGAAAAGCCGCGAGAGCATATTTAAGGCGAATCTCAGGAAGACTCCGATTTCCAAAGACGTTAGCATCGAAGCACTCGCCAAACGTACTGAAGGATTCTCTGGTGAGCATGAGCCCCCACCCACGGATTTGACAATGAACACTGTCCACTAAAAGGGTGGCAGTAGAGCACACGTGGTTTCTCAAAGAGCGAAAGAGGGGAAAGGCCAGAAGCAGAGAGCGGAATAACTAAGTAGATGTACATTCAGTAATAGGATGGAGAAATGGGCAGGGTCAGTCACAGTGCCGAAGTGGTTTTCGTACTGACACAAACGGGCGCAGAGCACGAGGAAGCAGCCATGTTGGAGGCAGCCGAAAGGTGTATTTGTGCGTGTTGTTCGGCTTAGGAGCGGACATAACTGAGCTGTGCCAGCGAGCCGCCAAGTTTGCAATACGCGAGAGCATCGAGGCCGAAGCCGCGGGGAAGAAGGAGGCTGTTAGGCAACTTGAGAAGAGGCATTTCGACCTTGCTGCTAAAGACGCAAGGTCCGTCAATCGCCCATAGCAGCATTAGAGGTACCGCAGCAGCAAAAGGCACACATGCTCTGATAGGGTGAAGTTCTGGTGTTGTTTGCTTATTTTGTTTGTTGCAGGCGTTCTGTGTCGCCGCATGTTGTCACGGCCTATGAAGAATTTAGGCGCAAATTGAGATCTGGCAGCGGCGAGGCAATGCCTTCGTCTTCGTCTATTTAGGACGAATCTATCTTCTGCTTCCTCTCTTCTGTTTTCTGGCTTCCTCATTCTAGCCAGAGAATATGCCTCCTGCCGATACAATGGCTTTGTCACTGCCTCTTACGTGTGGCGCTCTTGCTCTCTGCCCTTCTAGTTTTGTTTCTGCCCTTCTCTTTCGCTTGGTAAGCTAAATGGGGTTGCCATGTGGCCCTCCTTCCCCCGCTGTGGCAAGCGGAAAATAATTTTAGGCAGCTCAGAGCTGGCTCTGTGTGCTCGTAGCTATCACCAAGCTACATGTTCCAAAACGTGTTTGGTTAGCATGCATTGCAGCTAGCCAGGTAGCTATTGAGTCAAGTGAACCACTCATGGGGCAAAACCTTTGATTATCTTGTCTGCTTTTCCTGACTGTGTCAAACTCAACGTTGCGAGTAGACACCGAATATAGCAAACAGCCGTCGCTAAACAGTCATTATAGCCTCACCAACGCAAGAGACTGCGGTAGAGCGGATTAGCAACGCCATGCTAACGGGTATGCACTACCGTTAGAGAGATCAGACTGCGATTCTTACAATTCTATCCTTTGTACACAAAGCTGCCATTGTGGTTCGCAACAGCACTCGATGTAGCTGTTTAATAGCCTTTGAGTATGTGCTGCGTTCGCCAGTATTGAAGGCGCTTTTTCACTTGGGTATAATCACTGAAAGACTGCAGAAACAGCAGCAAAAAACACCTCCTACTGTAACTCCTGACCTCGCAGAAGCACGACGCGTACCAACAACGTGTAGTTCTACGCTTGTAAAGGCCCCTGAAAGCCCCCTGCACAAACCCCCCTTCGACCGACAAGCCCCTTACTCCCAGGGTGCTCGACCATCCTCCTCCTGCTGGAACGGCAGATGCTGGTGTAGCAGCTGCTGCTGCACCCGTATTTGCTTCTGCAGCTGTTGCTGTTGCTGCTGCATGCGGCATAAATGCCCTTGTTCGGGAATGTGGGGTGTATAAGCACGCTGCTGCTGCTGTGAGCTGCTCAGCCCGCGCACGGGGCTCTGTAGAATATCCCCAACGCGGTGAAATCCTGGTTCCTGCTGCTGCCGGTGCATTGCTTGGATCAAAGCCGTTTCGTCCTCTTCGAATGTTTCAGTTCGGGACGGCTGCTGCTGCAGCGCTTGGTGCAGGTCTTGCTGTTGTTGGTGCTGATGCTGCATCAACTGCTGCTGCTGCTGCAACAAGCGCTGTAGGAGCAGCAGCTGCTGCAGGGACAGGGGCTGCTGCGGAGCACCACTAGCAGGCGGAGCCTGAAAGCCAGGCCCACTGCCGTCGGTGTCGTCTGAAAAGTCTCCCTGCTTGGAGGCTGAGGAAATATCTGCCGAAGCCTCTTCACGCCACGCCTCTGATGGGCGGCATGTATTGGGAAGGACGTTTGAGGCCTCCCTTCGCTGTCGTTGCCGTGGCTGCTGCTCAGCGGCAGCCCTGTAATTCCACGACTCCTGAGCCCCCGCATAAGACTCCTCAACGTGTTGGTGCGGCTTCGCCGCTGCAGAGGAAGCTCTGCCACATCCAGAGTCGGGGACGGGCCTCGCTGTGGGGAGCTCAGCGAACTGCTCCAGTGTCTTGACGCTGGGGTGCCCCTGCCTGCGGCTGCTTCGCCGTCGCTGCCGCTGCACGCCATCTTTCTGAAGGCGCTGCTGCTGCTTTCCGATCACCCGATGGCCGTAAAGCGGATGCCGATGCTGTCTGGTGCTGCTATCGCTGCTGCCGCTGTTTTCGCCACTGCCACTGCTGCTGCCAATGCTGCTTCTGCAGCTCTTACTGCTGCGGTAAATACTTCTCTCCGCGTAGGCCTCTGCATCGGGAGGCCCAAGGGGCCCCCAACAGGCTGCCCATCTTTCGCCGCTGTGGGGCCCTTGAGAACGTCTCCGGTAAGGACCTCCCAAGGGCGTTCGGGAGTTCACAGGAGCTCTGAGATCGCCGAGGCCTCCGTCGTGACGACGCGTGTTTCTGCTACGGGGAGCTAATGTTTGTTTAAAAAGGGCCCTTGTAAAGAAGTTGAGCTGGTTCGTCGCGAAGAGAACTCTGCCCGAGTTGAACTCGTAGAGCTTCTCCAGCCAGAAGTAGTAGGCTCCCTTCTCTTCGTCAGTAATGGGGCGAGGGCCGCAAGCCGCATGCATGGGCCCCCAAGGAGTATTTCCATAGCTTGCAAAGGCCCCAACGGCACCTCCGTTGGGGGCCCCTGGAACCCCACGCTTCAACTGGGTTAGGGACGCTGGTAGCTCCTGCATCAGATAGGGTTGCTGCTGCAACAAGTGCTCTTGGAATGCCTCGAGACCTGCAAGGAGGGCCACTGCGGAGGGGGGGGCCCCCCAGTGTATCATGGGCTTTATGGCCGTCCCTCCGGAGTAATAGCTCGTAGCGGGAACCATCGAGGCAAGCGCTGAAGAGGAGCCCCCTCCAGAGACGCATGGGGCCCCGTGCGTGCCCACGTCTGCAGCAAGAATTTTTTAAAAAGCACAAACACACACACACACACAAAGCTACACTGAAAACTGCGTGTTCTAGTTCACGTGAGTTCTCATGTTTCAACGCGGTCCTCTATTTTTCCCATAAAGGAGAGAGTGCGAAGTGAATCACAGTCTGAGAGCACGCTGAACTAAGCGGCAAGTGACACACAGAGAGACGGGTGAAGGGCCCCCCAATAGCCCGACACCAGCACGAAGGCAGCATGACCACAGCATTGGGAGCGACAAGGGGAGTAGCAGAGGAGAAAAGCTTTTGCTGGTGACAGCAAAAGAGATTGCTGGTCTCTGTGATCTTGCTTTCCAATCGAAAAGTTTTACGAAAGGCGCAAAGCCAGTTTGAAGAGATAAGAGACACCACAGACCCCGCGACATTCATTCAATGTGCGAAGAGCGAACTTGAGAGAAACAAACGCCAGCATCTTCCACTCACGCAAGACATTGCGAAGCGTATGAAGCTTCGGCAATTGGGAATAGAAGCGACGCACAAGGTGTTGAGGCGTCGCAACGGCCTTACAGGAATGAGCTCGCCATGGCTCTAGAAGCACGCGAAGGGCCGCCTATCACTTGCAGGTCTGTATAGATGATACCTCCGCTGAGTGTGCTACCTTGTGCATTGTCAGCTCACTTTTGGCGGATGCAGCCATTAAAGCCCTCGTGATCTTGCGAGATGCGAGGACGGACCAGAGAGGCGATGTATCATCGTGAGGCGCTGCAATCCTGTACGTCAGCAGGAAAGAAAGGGCGCTCTTCTCCAGCTTTCCGTTTGAGGGCATAAAGCGCTGCAGCAGCGGAATGTATGGGGGCCCCCCACGGGCCCCCGTGACTGTGGGTGCCAAGTGCCGCCACCTGGGGGCCTCACAAGGCGCATCAAGGCTTCCTATGCCGAGGAAGCGGTGATGACTGCGAGAGCGTGCAGTCCAACCTGCTGCCCCCTCATCATCTTCGCTGGGAAGGAGGGAGACTGAGACCCCTCGAGGAGGGGTTTTTTCCTCTTCTTCTTCCTCTTCTTCGCTCCTTTCCCGCCGCTCTGAGTCGTGCTGCAAGGGCAGATGCTGCTGCGAGTCGTGCCCCTGTCGCTCCAGTTGCGTCTGGCACGATTGCTGCTGCTTGTGCTGCTTCTGTTGAAGGAAGCGGTGCGGAGGGGCGTAGTCCGATGAACCATAGGCAGCAACATCAAGTCCTGAGAAGCAACAGAGGTCCCCGAGTGGCGTAGAGACTGTCGACGCGTAAATGCATTCCCAAATATCATCCGCTGCAGAAGGGAGGTAGAAACATAGCAGCAGAGGCGCCAGCAGGACTGCTGCGAGTTCATCCAGCATACAGGTAACCCGCAGGCTGTACAAGCTGCTGCACAGATCGCACATGGCCCGACGGTGCTGCTCAGACACAGAATGAAAAGCTCCGTGTTGTGCAGATTCGCAGCCTAGGAATAACGAGGCACCTTTGAGGCTGCTGCAGCAGCTGCTGCTGCTGTCGTTGGTGTTGGGTAGGGGGGTGTCGTGGCTGCTGTGGTTCTTGTGCTCCCTACTGCCCCCGCTAGAGCTACTCCGGTTCATCTGTACACGGCGAACATGCCACTGGCGCTGAACTTGTGGGCGTGCCTGCGGCTGGAGTTGGTGCATGGCCAAGGAGCCCCTGCTGCTGCTGCTGCTGTTGTTGTTGTAGGTGGTGGGGGTGGTGGTGCGGTTGAGGTTGTTGGTGTACTTGTGGTTGCTGTGGCTGTTCTTGCGCTGATGGTGGTGAGGGTTGTTGTCGTTGTTGTCGTAGCAGCTACAGCTATCCGTGCAGCCGCTACGACATCCTGTTTCGAGACGATGGCTATTGCTGCGGCCGGGGGCACTATGGATATGGGGTCCCTTCGTGTCCTCTTCCGTTTCTCCCATCAGCGGAGAGATGAAAGAAACCTTCCATGAGGCAGACGTCCACGAAGCCGGCAGAAAGTGAGTAAACGAAACTAGGCGCATGCAGTGTTGGTACAGCTGGAGGGGGGAGTGCTGCTGCCGTAGGGGAACAGCAGCAGACATGTCTGCAGCAGCAACCGCAGCAGCAGCCAGCAGCAGTGCTGATACATAAGTGTTGCTGCAGCTGCAGCAACACTTCCCACGGCGGCAGCATCATTCTTGTTCAGAAGGCGAAACGAATCAAGACACACGGGGACACCCAGAGAACCTGAAGCTCGTGATGAAGAGACAGACACAGAGAGGTTACAGCGAGAAGGAGTCTGCCCTGTACGAAAACTCCCAGCGACAAACCGCCACACAGAAACACCTCTCCATGACCATGGCCTAAACTGTGAACCCTTGAAACACACCTACGGCAACACCAGACGCTTCCTCCTCAACGGAGTTTCCAAGTCCATTTCTGCTAATGTGAGGCTGTAAGTCTGATGCGTTTGCGCGGTTGCGAGGGCCCCCCTGGCTGAGGGCTGCGTAGAGGAGGCCCAGAGCGAAAGTGATCCCCAGAAGGCCCCTTCCTCCCACTTTCCCCATGAGGAAAGCTGTGTCTTCGCAGATGTACAAGAGGAGGCAAACGGCGAGAAGTGCTCCAGTAATGTACTTTGCAGTGAGTTTGAGTCTGTACAGAGAGGGGTTCTTGGGGTGTAGCGACAGGTAGGCATCTGCTGCCTGCCCCGCGAGAGCCAACCTAATTACTAGCTGGTGGGGAAGCTCATTATATTCCCTCAGGCCCCAGAACGCCAGGCCCGTAAACTCTCGGCTGCTGAGAGAAAGCTGACTCTGCCTGAAAGCCTCCGTGTACTTAAGGAAAAAGAAGAAGATGGAGAATAACAAGAGAGGCAGCAACAACAAGAGATGCAAAAGGCCAAACAGCACAAACCTCTGTGCTAGATAATGACCTGCAGCCGTCCGGTAACGTGACCTGCAACGCGCCACACGCGAGACAAACAGAGACACCGGCACTAGCGATATGTTAGCATATCCAGGAGACATAGAGAGAGAGAGGGAGAAAGGCAGCAAACGTGTAGTTTGCACTTGCGAAGTGCCATGAGGACACCCAGCATAGCTGATGTGCTGGTGGAGCCACGCCTTCAAGTAAGGAAAGAAGGAAGATAGAGCTAGGGACCGACGAGCGAGATGAGGTGGCAGCATTAGGAGTAGGACATGCCTACGGGCAGAGCAGTGTACAATGACAAGAGATTCTTTAGTTGTTTAGATCGGCGCGCATTAATCTCACCCATAGGGAGGCATTTGCGTCAGGAGTTGCCTGTTGATTCTTTGTTTGGCGTCAAAGAGATCCAAGAAGACGGCTCTCCTGATGCTCCAGAGGAGCACGCGTGTATACAACAGTTTGGGATTAACATACACCGGGAGAGCTCTGACGAACACCTCTTTGTTTGTGAGGGCAATGATGTAGTTATCCCTCCGCATGATGACAGCAACGAGGTCCAGCACAGACAAGTTCTGTTTCACTAGGCAGAAAGGGTGCTGCTGCTGCGCCTGCAGCAGCAGTGCTGCTACTTCTGGCCACCCCATGAGTTGCAGGGAGCTATCGCAGTGTATGTAGAGTCGAGAACGAAAATAAAGCCTGAGGGCTATCGCATCCCTGCACTTATTGAAAGCGGAAAGGATTGACAAGACCACCACGCAAGACAGGGATAGGACGTATACAGTACACAGGGTCTGCCGGAGGCCCCAAGGGGCCCACGGGGAAGGCCGGAGGAGCGGTTCAGCAGCGCAAGTTTCTGGAGTCGTACAGGAGACGATACCTTCCCAGTTGACGAACATTAGCAGAAACCAGCTAAAATATACCGTGAACCCCATAACCATCAGATGAGCTCCGTAGGAACACAACATTGCATACAACCCCCCTTCGGCCCAGTAAGTGTAGATTCCACCAACAAAACGATCCAAGTCTGGAACTGCATCCCAACTGGCTAAATCTCGATCTTCGGCTGTGCCGTCTCCCTCGAAGTGACAAGGAATCCCATCCCCTGCCTCTCGACGGCCCCTCAGCCCTGAGAATGCAGGTGAATCGCGTTCTGGGGAGTCACCGGAACCTTGAAGCTCCCCCCGGGAACTTCGGGGGCCCCCGGGTCCTACGGATATTCGCGAGGAGCCCTCTGGGGGCCCACAAATACCTTGCACATTCGGAGCGGCGAAGGAATGCGAGGGGGCAGCAGCAGCAACGTAACCCCAGCGACGCGAGGAGAGGAGAGGACGGACCAGCTCGGGGGGGGCCCTGGACCCGACGCATCTCATGAGGAATCGTCTGAGGTTCCCAGCAAGCCTGCCAAAGGCAACAGGCATCGTAGAGTGGGAGTTTCTTAGCTGTTGCACACCGCTCTCCATGTCATTGTGTGTGTCAAAAGAGGGCCCGCTGTGGAAGTCAGACTGCTCGCTGTCGTCTTGAGGATAGCGCTGGGGCCCCTTCATGAGGGGAGCCTCGAAGCCATTTCTTCCAGAAAAGCCAGCCACCGGGTTCTCCTCAGGGTGGGGCCCCCCAAGGGGAACAGAGAGCTCGATATTCCGGACGCCCCGAGTGCCACGAGGGCCCCCCATTCTGCCTGAACCCACGGCTGGACAGCGGTGCTCGACCGGAAGGAAGAAACGGAGTGGGAGAATGGTAGAGTGCTTGGGCAGTAGAAGGACCCTCGCGAAAGGGAGATGTGGTCTGCCCGAAGTTCGTGGGGACCACTGAAGAAAATACGAAAATACAAGGGAGCAAGAAAGGCGGAAAAGTCAGCCCTGGTGGTCAGCTGAGCCCGGTCCCATTCAAAGCTTAGTAAATGCATTTTGTAAATGGACGGCGAAATCTGTGGCATGCCTTGCACGCTCAATGACCGCTGGACCAACCATTCCACTATCCCAGAACAGGGGCTGCTGCAGCAATCCCGGGGCTGACAGCAGCATTATACGTGGTCTCTCTCCTATTTTTGTCTGCACATCAGATATGAAAGGAACTTCTCATCAAAGAGGGACTTTCCTAACCATAAACCTGTGTCTGCTCTACCCCGTACACGTCGCCGCAACCGAGTCACTCCCTTTGCTCGGCTCCCGCTGCAGCAGACAGCATGGAAATTAGATGCTATTTCTCTCTGTTTAGATCTGTTGCAAAAGATGCAGTAGGCAAATAGAAGCATATGTGTACACATTCGCATGCAAATTCTTTGCCAGATGTAAAACCCAAATAATGCCATTGTCATTTTGTGTGGGTGCTGCTTACATCCCATACCACCATTAATGCCAATTGTTGTGCTTTCTGAGGATCATAAATACTTTGGCATATTCGTATGGGGAATTCGCTAGCAGGCAGCGTCAGTAGTAATTCTCAGCTTCACCTCCCATGCAGCTATCCACATCGCTCCGTCGTCACCCATTCCACCGGTTTCTTCGGCATTGCCGCGATGAGGGGATCTTAAGCAGAGACGGGCTTCCGGCCCGACGATTATAAGCTACATACCCGCGCAAGTTTATATATATATATATGAAGACCTACTTGCTTGCAGAGCCTCCATGTGTATTCATGTGTACTTCAATGCGCACATACTTCTCCCTGTAAAGACATGACAGCAGTTTATGTTTCTCGACGTATATACAGATCCACGTGTGAAACTGAGCCTCCGTGGCCACGTGCCATGATATTGTGTACGGTGCAGCTCTTGCATATAGTACACCTGTAGCGGTGTGGAGCGGGCTGTGTCACACACCAGCACCATCTATCACACTTGATATATTTCGCTATGAAATACTAAAAAACCGACCGACTAATTTGCATGTTTGCACATCATGTTTAATTAAAAGTCCCCATGAGCTCCATTCAAAAAGACGCGATCTTGTTGCGTTTGCTGTAGATGCTGTGTGAAACTAGCTTTAGGTAGTCTGAGAGCGTAGAGGGTGCAACAAGGGACAGCCTAGCTGTCCCTCTACCCTCATCTCAGGACCTCTGCTAGACGCGGGCAGAGGAAGGAGTGAGGTCTATGGGAAAATACTAGAGTCAAGCGTGTCTCTTCGGAAACCCCAGATGGAACGGGATAGCTGGTTGCACTGCATCATTCGATACGGCTATGTTCTGCTCATTCAGGAGCCTTGGATGCTGCACGGTATCTGATTTGCCTCCAGCAGTTATCCGGTCGTAATCGGGCTAGGCTATTGGTTGATTTACCAGCTTGCTTTTCTTCGCGACAGGATGTGAGGCGGGAAAAGCGTCTGGCACTGGGAACTTGACGGTGGGGCAGCTTTTGCCAGGGCGGCTTAGCCTTACCAGCAAGCTGCTGTAAATGAACTAGCTCTACAACTGGTTTAAATGCATTAATTCTTAGCCGATTGAATTTGCATGGATATGTGGATGAGGTTACGCCAATTAGAAAAGCCTTGGGGCCGTCAGGATTGACGAGTACTCGAAGATTCTGTAAACCATTTGGAGATGTTCTGCGCTTTGAGCCCCTTAGATGAGCGCGTGCTCTGTGCAGCATGTTTATTGGAAAAAAAAAGAATTTTGTTAGTAACTCCCTTCACGTAGAGCAAGTAATCCAGTTGCGTGAATATCTACAGGGCAAGCCTTCGTACAAGCTTTGGATGATCGGCTTATGCCTAGAGTAGTGCAACCGCAAGAGTTGGGGGACCTGAAGAATTTTGAAGAAGGGGAATGTACCATAGACTGATAGATTTTAGAAATTGAAATTTCGGTTAACAAGCCACGAACTGGACGAATGGCTGCTTTAGCAGTGGCATATCCTGGATAAACTTGGAATGTTACGTCTGGCGATTGTGAGGTAAACACCGCCTGCTCAGCATTTAAGCAACCGACCGGTGGTGTTTTTATAAGGGATGTATACCTTGAGGTTCCAGAAGCAACTGATAACAACTCCTGCGCCTTGGTCAAAATGAAATTGCCAATTCAAGATGTAGAACGCATGAATGTTGAAGCCGTTTCAACCAGCCCATGTGTACAGTCTGCGGTGAACGAAAAATAAAGCGAGAGGGAACCCAAGCTCATACGCAGCCACGATGATCCCTCTACACAACGCACTTGTTTGTATTGTGAACATTTAAGTTAGCTAGTCCGGAATCACAAGAAACCTTGATCAATGAAAGTAAATAGATTAGAAACAGGCTACTTGGCGAGCAAAGAAGGCACATCAAGGTAACAGAGTGCATTCCATGCAGGCTACAGCGCAGTGAAGGAAGACATAGGAGATAAAGCCGTTATTGGGACCCACGGCTGGTCAGTTCTGCGCTGCGACAAGCTCGCATTGCCACCACATACTCACAAAAAATCAATTTCTCGGCTAAATGCTATTCCTCGTGCTTAATGATTTATAATACAACAGTACACTTGTCAACCCTTTACTCATCCGTATCCCTGGTCTGCATTGAGGACCCCGTGTCCTCTCTCAGCCTAAAAGTGGTGGTTGGAGGTCAAGAGTCACATTAGCCGCGGAGGGATTGGAAAACACAGAGTTGTGTATGTGCATGTATGCGCAAATCTCAAGAGAGGCAAGCAGAAGTGATGATGACCAGGGGTCAGCTGGTTTTTCGAGACTGGGAAGTCACTCCTGGTGGA
>NW_020312205.1:0-44237 GCF_002999335.1 Cyclospora cayetanensis | reverse complement strand
TGTTCACTGCAGGCACTGGCTGTGATGTAGCCTCTGGAGCGCTCGCAACAGGAACGTCCATCTCCAATTTCATTGTTGATTGTTGCTGGACAAATGAAGCAAGACCCTGAATGGTTCGTTCTCCCATAAACTTAATGGGAGTATCTGAACCGTTCTTGAAAAACCAAACTGTTGGAAAGCCTGTGACCTTGTACTTTTCATCCGGCAACTTGTTCTCCGTTCCGTCCATCTTGGCAACCACGAGCGCCTGGCTAGCCGACTTTGACTCAGATGCCAGCTTTCCAAATTCTTCGTAAACAGGATCAAGCTTCTTGCAGTGTCCACACCATGGGGCATAAACCATCAAGAGCACGTCCTGCATGCAAATATTGCAGGATGTGGCTCTTTGTGTGCGTGTCACTGGTAGATCACAGAAATCGCTGGGTGGTTATGTAAAGCTGTATGGCGTGTAATTAAAGATGAGCGTCATGGTAAAGTATGCGATAGGGTTGTTTCTTTGTTAGAGTCTGCAGACGATCTATCTCCGGAGAGACGTGACTCAACATGTGTACGGGCAGTACCTTGTTGCTTGCGAGCACTTCTGTGTGAAAGCTGTCGGCGTCAATTTGAAGAACTGGTATATTTAGCTTGTCCGATACACTGCGGCCTGAGGTTTTAACTGACTCGTGCTTCTCGTTTTTTAATATTCGAAGCCCACTGAGCTCGGCAGGTGTCGTGGCGTATTGCTTTACAAATGCTGCAAAACCTTCATCTGTCTTCGAGCCAGAAAATATCATCGGCTTCTTTTCATTCTTTCGGATAAACCAAATTGTTGGGTATCCCTTGATGTCGAATCCCTCATGTTGGATCTCGTTTGTGGGTCCGTTCATTTTTGCAACGTCCAACACTGCGGCCGCCGCGGGATCCGCAGCAACCGAACGAGCGAAACGGAAGTATGCTGGCTTTATGGCTTTACAGTAGCCACACCATGGGGCAGACACCATAAGGAGCACATCCTGATACACCCAGCAACGCACCATATCAGTGAATATGGCTTCACGCAAGGGACATCGCAGCCTGACTAGGTTTAAAAAAATGCTGAAGAGTCAAGCAGTCATTCCATTCGCGTTTGCGAAGCTCTGTCCTTACCTTGTTTGAATTCAGTACAAGCTGCTCAAAATTGTCGGCGACTACCTGTTTCACAGGCCCATCATTTTTCGCCGGAATGGGGTCAGAAACAGTTTGCTGGCTTTCTTGTAGAGCCTCAATGCGATGCTGCACAGGAATTTTCGAGTTGATGAAGTCAGTGGCTGTGGACATCGATAAGTGGCCTTCAAGCTGCTGGGGAACACCAGATCCAGATTTCAAGAAAAAGAGTTTTGGCTCGTTGGTCGTCTGGAGCCACTTTAACGGGAAGCGTTTGGAGAACACTTCAGCAGACGCAAACATCAAGTTAGCACCCGCTGCTTTGTATTTTCGCGCCATAAGCACGAGTGTTGGGAAGACTCGGACACTCTTGTTGCAAAATGAAGAGTGAACGATGACGACAGCATCCTGCGGCAACGTAGAAGTCCTAACAGCACCAGGCTCCTTGAAGACTAACATGGTAACAGGCAGATGTCAGTGCAACCTCAGCAGTCAACTTTGAGTATAGCGCGAGCGAAATGCGTAGACACAGGCAGATGGTCTCTTGCACGCACTTTCCTGGCATTGTGAAGAACTGTTTCAACCGAATCCGGTTGGAGAGGGAGGATTGGATAGTCTTCCAGTTGAGATTGCGGATCCGGAGAGTTGCATGTATTATACTTCGGCTGGTGAGCTAGCGGGACCCACATCATGTCCTCTGCGACCTTTGGGACTCCGTTCTGTCTTGCAGCATAGGCCTCCAGCGCCCGGAAGTAGTAACACAGCACTCGTTCAGGCAGCATATGTGACCTTGCATATTCTCGAGCTGCAATCAAACAAGAACATCCCCTGACTGAACAACTAGTCCTGCTGATCTGAAACTTAGCAACAAGAGCAGAACATCCCCCAGAGTTTTGCACGCACATAGAGATGGAGCTCTTCAAACCACACCTGCTTCATACAAAACAGCCTAGCTCCCCCAATAAGCAGTCATCGTGTGCACCGATACAACTTTCCCTGTAGGAAGCCGTGGATACTGCAATAGAGACGCCTGGCTAGTAAGTGTACTCGATGATAGCTCATTATGCGCACCATTAGCAGCAATTCCTTGGGCCTCGCTGTCGTGCTCCCTTGCCCACTGTAGCTTCACAAGTAAGTCTTCGCCAGTGCCGTCGAACGGGACATAATGCTGCCACGGCTTGAGCTCTTTTTGATACCACTCGTAATAGGGACTTTCTTGCTTCAGCAGCAAGCTACCACCTGAGCGAATCAGGTGGGCCAGAAGGGCTGAAGCGGGCTCTTTGATGAAGGCTTTCGAGGTGACCCAGCATGCAGTCATAGGTCAGGGCATGGTGTAAATCTAGCGGGACATGTGGGTACGATCTGGAATGCGTTACATTTCTAAAGTTCTGTTGTGCAGATGTAAGAGCCATGGCTGGCGTACTGGCAAGAAGGTAAGGGTTCCTGTACGCAGCAACTGTGCCATCCAGCTGAAGAATGTACTTGTACTTAGAAAACTCCCCGAGCTTGAGGAAATGCTTCTTGCCTCCACCCAGCTGCTCTTCAACTTCGATATTTTCATCGTTTTCCCAGCTTGTAATCACCACATCCAGGAGGTCAGGATGCTGTGCAGAGAGCTGTGCCAGTTTTACGCGGACGGCGCTGCTGTCGCGGCCCCTAAACGCCGCTCTGGAGTCTCTGGATGCCCACGGAAGAAGGCCCCACCCCTGCATCAGTTGGACAGCACCTATGAAAAGATTTGTAATTAGCATTTGGGTAACGCGGCAAGCGGATTACGGATAGCCATACAGGCGAAAACTCTAAAACTATGAGCTCCAGTCCCCTGACACTCTAAATATGCGCGCAACTAGGGAAGGCAGAAGCTGACACTCATCCCATAGATTTAGACACGACCGTAGCCTTTTCCTAGGGACTAACACCCTCTGGACACGGTTTGAGCCTGTCCTATGCCCAGTGCTTACCTGAGAGGCGATAAGATCCGGGTTTGATTCAGTATTACCAAGAACTGTGGAGCGTGTAACGTCCCATTGCGGAAACACTATGTCAAATGAGTCAGTGGAGCCGCACCATGAGAACACTGGCACTCTGCTCTCGCCCCACTTCTTCTCCACGAGGGGCCAATCGCCCACATTCAGCACAAACTCCACGTCTGCAGGCAGCCGATGCGCGCACCTAATTGCCTCATGAGCCCTAACCTCTGCCCAGTCCACCAAGGCATGAAAAACAACCAGAAAGATAATTTAGTCATGTATGCAATCGAAGCAGATACCACCGCTGACGCAGTACATTTGGCAACTAAGAAAGTGTATCTCTTATCGGGAATGGTAGAATAATTGGTCACCGCCGCAGAACTGACTGATTTGGCCAGCAGGGCCAGTGATGGCTACGAGCCCCTCTGTGTATGGCACATTGTGTATCTGACTACTCACCAGGCAGCCTAACGGTAGCCGCCAATTGGTTGAACATTAAGTCAGCAAAGTAAGAAAACGCCGGGAAAGGACCGTAGGCCTTCCTATATAGCTGGTTATCCTTGATTACGTAGTGCAACAAGGATGTTGCTGAACTTTTGCTTAAGAGCTTGGGAACAGCTGAGCGCAATTTGACCAAGTCGATTGTCGGAAAGTTTTTAAAATCCTGAGGCCACTCATGCACAAAGATAGGGCAGAATCTAGCGATTTTAAGAACTGCCGGGGCCTACTTCCACTTTTGATAGTACATGACTGCCCAAAGACTACAATGCCACGAATTCACAAGCAGGTATCACTTGCAAGTCTGGTGCGCATTAAATGTACAGCTGCTCCTTGAGGCTGCCTTATGTGTCAGGCTGCTTATGCTAGCCTGCCCCGTACAGGTCACCCCATCAACAGACCCTTGGGAAGTGTCACTGAAGCCTCTCCTAGAGCAGCAGAGCACTCTTTGGGCCCGGGATATCCAAACTACACCATAGTTTTCACTGAAGAATTGCAATACGCGTTAACTTCGGCGTGCCATGCTTGCCTCACCTCTGCCACTTGAGGTATGTCGCGGGGACAGCCCATAGCTTTTGCCCAGTCACTCGAAGACACGGGAGCAGCGCAGCTTGGCTCGTGAATGGGACCCGGTATGGATATTTCAGCGGTTTCAACCGAAAAGGATGCACTCCGGTCTGCGTAGCTTGCCCTAAAGCGGAGCGCATATCCTCTAGGAACGCCTTCCCTCACCCTGTAAGTCACAACATAGTCCCCATGTCCCAAGTCGTGAACTTCAGACTCCACTGGGCTTCCAAAGCGTCCAGGAATTGGGGGTATGATACTCCAGTTGAGAAGAATTTGACCTGTGACGAAATCGGGGGGGACCTCCTTCTGGCCAGCAGAGTTGTGAACCGCTAGACGAAAATAGCGAGTGGGAGAAGCGAATGAAGGGTCCAGTCCTGGGCCCTTCTTAATTTCAAAGGTATAGGCAGGCACTCGCGAGCGATAGAATAAGCCCACGTACAGAGCAACTGCAGCGACTGCAAGCCACGCCCATTTGGAACGAATTGCACCAGTCCAACGTCTAAAAAACTGACGACGCCAGCGAGCTGTACTATTTGCAGCTGCAGCTTTGGCCGCTTTGTCCTTCACGGAAGTGGAAAGTTGCGACTGCTGCTGCCTGGCTGGCGTACCCATTTTAGAACCGGTGGATCCGATTTGCAGCCAACTCACTAACAAATAACTCAGCAAGTTTAAATGTCCTCAGCCAGCTGGCCTTGGACGCCAATGGAGCTCTTAATCTTAAGACGCGATGTTCGAGCCACTCGTATACTCGGGGAATGGGCCTAAACGAGGATCTGGACCAAACGTGAGGAGGCACACGGTAGCGTCCGCGTATTTGTTGCCACCAGAATCACGAAGACACGTAGGTTCTCGCAACGTTTAAGACTCAAAAAAAAAAATTTGAGCATTATATATTTACTGAATTAAAATGATAACAAGTCAAATAACGTGTCTGACTGGCAGCGAGGCTCACGTGTCTGTGGCAGCTGTCTGCCTGTCCTATGCCTCAGTCTACACAAATGCTTCAGCTGGGCAAATATGCCTTTTCAGATCAAAAAGGAACAGATCAATAGCAGTCACGTTACAAAAAAGTGGCCTGAAGTCGGTTGTCTTGCGGCCAGCTAGCGTACTACAGGAGAGACTCAATGGCCTGCAGCCCCAATTAGCGTCTACCAAGCCATCACAGGCGTCTTTGAGTATAATTTCCAAGGAACCGAAAAAATTCTCATAGGAATTAGTGAGTGTCTTCGAAGGAAAGCTAGCTGGAGGACAACCTGTTCTCCGCAAGTAGCAGTGGCATGGCTGGGCCTTCTGCACAAAAGGTAACGTGGGAAGAAGACCTAGTCGCAGCAAGTTGCTCAAAACGAGATGCTATGTGGGCTGCGTTGGAAGAGCTTTCCCCGACCTTCCATCGCATTCTTGTAGCTAGTGTATTACACAAAAGTGAGGCCAGGGCAAAAGTGAACGGCTGCCTCGGCTGGAAGCCAAACTGTAACTAGCCCTTTGCGGCACGGACCTTTCATAACACGGTTCGTAATATCCACGTAACAGTGCTTAACTACAAACTTCGGAAAGATCAGGCGTCCACTGCTACTTACTACCCTGTTGCACCGCCTCCAAAGTTGCTCGTCGTGAAAAATGACCCGACGCCACCAATTTTGCCCACACAACATGCCTACTAAAACATTTGCCCATTAGGATCGCCATTCGAAGACTTCACTTGTCTTCTACGTGCTGTGTGCCTGGAATCAATCTGATCCTATGGCATATTGAAAATGCCTGTTCCACCAATAAGGGGGAAGGACACTTAACTTAAATCCTGGGTACAATTTTCGCACGCCACTCTCCGTTGTTGAGCCACTTGCGACCCTTGAACATGGTCTAACTATGCCGTTTTGCAGAGCCTCTCCAATGCCTTCAAATTTCTACCAATACAGCGGTTTTTACTTTCCAAAAGGACTCCAATTAAATTCGGCGGGTGCCGCCTACTTGGGCACATTTCTGTTGAAGAGATCTACTACACGAGATTGTTGAAGATTCTCCTCCACACGCTCACAGGGCGAAGTTCGTAGATCACAACCGTGCGCCCATCTTTCAGCACTTTCTCGTATTGTCTCAGCTCCACTTGGCGCGACGCGATGAGATGGTTATATACGCCCTGTAGAATCCATCGCACACTCCCCACACAGCGGGCAATTCAGATAACTGTGCATGATACGTCAGTTGCGGAGGAACTTCCTAATGTCTGAGCATGATACGACGATGATTGAGCGCTACAGCCACGCTTTTAAAGATAGAACTTCCTGGAATGGATGCGCGAGGCTACTGAGCAGGCAATGAAAATACGTTCTTGTTGTGCCACCTGCCAAATTGCAACTTGAGTGGTCAGGGGCTCTATTTCCTCTGCAGTCTCCCTCCTCACATAAATATTTGGCTGTAGCAAGCGTATAGAGAAGGGTTGCGAAGCCTCCGAACGCGACGTGGGTAGCGGACGACCATGCCACACAATAGGGGCCCAGGATCCCCCCGGCGTATTCCTTCCAGTGGCTTGCAAAACACCGACAATTTGCATCTTTTGCCTCCCCCTTTCTCGTCGATTCTGCCTACAGACTGATTTGGCCGGAATCGAATCGCAACTCCACTGAACAACAGTTGCGACGGCGGAAAGTGCTGCGGCATCGTCCGATGCTAGCGGGGGAAGTACCGCAGCCACTGGGCGTCTGGTAGTCCCAATTAGGCCTGATGAAGCACTCGTAGTGGGTAACAGGACTGTTGCATCTCCACTGAACGAAGTCAATTGAATGACGCAGACAACAAGGAACAGCGCTGGACACAAGCGCTTCACTCCATGTAGGGTTGCCATGACGAAGGCAGGCTAGGGCGAAGAGCCACTACTGGCACTATGCACGTGCATCCATGCACTTTGGGGTTGTTGCTCGCCAGGTTTATCTTCGTCGACAAATGGAGGATCGACCTAGGAGAGCAAAAATGCATGCTTCCCCTCGATGTGTTCGAATCTGTAGTCTGTGAGGAACGGTGACGCCCTCGTTTCTGTTTTCCAGTGTATTTATTCTATTCGGTTAATATTTGTGGGAGATTATGCAAGATTTCTTACTGATATAGGAAAGGTTTCTTGTTAGGCATGGTGGGGCTGTGTTGTTCGTCGGCGGCGCCATTTCAGCTAGAGATACCGTGGTTGCTTCCGATAGGGCCTTTTGAGGCACTCTGACCCCCTTCCTACGTATGCATATGCTCGCTGTATTTTTATATTGTATGGACTTGGTTTTTGGACTGTGGTACGCACCCAACGCAATGGCGGCGTCCGCTCAGCACACCACGAATGTCCACGCATATCCGGCAATCACCGCCCATTTTGACGGCTAGCTTCTCAACATCGGGGTCGTCAAAGGATTATATATAGATACCCGTTTTTTACTGCTTGTTCTGAACTCCTGAATTGCAAGAGTGCCTTCTCGAAGAACGGAGTTGTTCGTCGGAAGGGTTACTGGGGAACACGGAGTTTTTTCACTAACATGCCAGTATAGGCATTATCGATAAATAATCCATTGCCTTCTTCATCATGGCATAGACAGACTTCATATAACTGGAAAGCGGCAGCAATGGCTTTCGCCTCGACACGTGGGATTTGTGCTTGTTCCCATCCTACGACTCTGTTATGTCGACAGGTTGGGCGTTGGCCATGTGCCTTGCAAATACAACCGCCTAAATGCATATGGCACGGCCATAACAATAGCCTGCAGCTGCAAGGCCACCGCCTTTTGCGTGTCCACCCACTGTTCCGCAGTTCGGGCAGAGGAAATGGGCCTCATGAGCACTTTCGTCCTTGTGCATCATATACCACCACAGCGGCACGTAATGCCAGCAGCAGCTCCAATCTTCGCAAAAGTGTTTCTGAGTCGTGGAAAGGTGTGCACAGTCTCTCGCGACTGCGGAGAAGTTTGACATTCCGGCTCCGCACTATGGACAAGGAAGATTGGACCCTGCTGTTGATTTCCCTTGGTTGGTGTGGCATCTTTGTAGGTGCTTACGCATTTAACGCTTGGTAGGTCATGAAGCACTGGGCTGCCGTACTGCCCTTGTTCGCAAAGGCCGTTTGTACCCCGTTTCCCGTGTTGTTTTATTACACCTACCCAGCTGCACGTACCACTATGCGCACTGGTGAAAATCCCAGTTGGCGCATAGAACATCGTCACCTGTAACACTCTTGCATCCCTCTTCTCAGGCGTTTGGCAACACGAGGCACCCGTCACCCATACCTGGCGGACGCAATGGCCCTCATAGAGGTTTGTCCTTCGGTCACTGATATCCAAACATTGAAGTTGCATCCGACAAGAATGCAACGACGTGCCTGCGATACATTTTCACCTAACTTTTGAGTGGGACCCTGTTTATGTGTTTTTGTGGATATGGACTTGTTTCTGCTTATTCCTTTGTGCTAGTGTGAGTAAATGTATGCATGTTTGTCTCAATACTGGCTGTATCCATCTGTCAGCCTACCTTGGCACTTGTTCACATACATACGCTATGGGTAGAAGCTCCTTGTTGGCATGTGATCATGCATATGGCAGGGCATATAATTTTGGCCGCACCAGCAAGTCGTCTGCGGCCAATTGGGCGGGGGGGTTATTGTCAACTGCAACAATGCTTGCTCAGAGGCATTAGATGAAACTGTAATCGCACAGTGTGCACTCCGAACATATTATGTGCGAAACGACCATAATGCTTATCATCTCGCTTATTTGGTATATGCGCAGTCAAACAAAAGCGTCATGGAGTCACTTGGCGCGCCACTGGAGATGAAGGCCGTGGAGGAACATAGCGAGTCATTTGCTCCATGGAAGAGGCTGGTGTTGCAACTGACAGGACCAAACGGGACCACAAAGGTAGGTAATTCAAATTCTTTTTCAGACTTTGGCTTTTAAGCCCCCTGTCGCCATATGTAAATATCATTACCTGCTCTTCGGCTTCGCTGCTGGAGAGTGTCACTGCATGTTTGCTATTTCGCTGCGGATAGATTCACCTAATCCGTCTTTACTTCGCTCTTTCACAGGCTTTTGTCTGTGCGCGTCGTGTGGGATACAGCGAGGAGGATCTTATAGAGCAAATCAGCGTAAGATTTTGCAGCGTAGCTACAAGTAGTTAAGGTATCAACATCTACATATTCAGTAACTTACTACACTCTTTGATTGTTGCAGATTATATATAAAGTGTCTGATTCTCAATCGTACGTGATATGTTTGGGGCTAATTAAGCTGTTTATGCGAAATCTCCATCACAGCGAGCAGTGTGCCGCCCTCGTTAACTTGGCACATGTTTCTAGTGTTTTCCTTGGAGGGGATCTAAGGCAGCCACCTAGCGAGTTGTCTGGTGACTGCAGTTGGTACCTGCACGGATAATGAGGCACGCATTAAGGCTTTTGGCAATTGCCTGTAGCGTGGTGCGGCGTAGGAGGAAGAGGAAGGGCCTATATGGAGTCGACCCTACCTTTTAAAGCAGTGGCTCCTCCAGGGCATCAGCGACTTGTGGAATGTCTCTCGGCAACTTTTTTCCGGGAGGAAAAGCTGTAGCGATGGCTCCAGTGGAGTTGGAAAGTGGGAAATAATATCTCTGTTTGTGCTTACCCCCGAAAGTCTAGCTCCCGGGGCGGCTGAAGACCAAGGTGCACCTTCCGTGATCTTGTTGAAGGGCCGATCTACAGATAATCCTGACTGGTGTAAGAACGCATGGTGCCAATCTAGAGCGCAGCATTTGTATTTTTGTAGTCAGCCCCTTGATGGCCGGACATCCCACCTCGTCGTGCCACGCCACTGTCGAAAGCAGCTCCGCCTCGTACTACGTACAAAGGCGCTGTCGCTCCTTCAAAAAATCGAACACATAAATTAAGCCGCATTACTGTGTGCGCCTTTCAGATAGCTTAATTTCGCCGAAGCTCTCCATGGAAAAGCTCTTCTCTCACTGGATCGCTAACGCGTGTTTATTGCTAGTTTGCCTGTATTCGATACGCCGAGTCCGCGCAGAATGGAAGATGGCGGCAGAACGCGTCAGTCCTCTGCTGCCAAAATGTCTAGCTGTCGTGACATCCCTAATATGCCTAGTATATTGCAACAATCAGAACGTCGGTACCAATTAGGGTGATGCACTAAGAGTGCCCGCCCACGAGCTCGGCTCCCAATCACTACGAGCCGTATTATGTCTGTGCACGGTTATCCTCCTGCCAGCTTTTTCTCTTGTGCACAGCTGTCATCCCTTCGTTTTGTCAACCACTTCATTACGGTAAGTTCTAGGTGTTCTGCCGTGCGCTTATGGGGCTTGGAGCTGTGCGGGCACGAGCAAGAAGCCACGTGCAGCCAGGCACATTGAGATCCCATACATATCTGTCAACTCCCTCGATGTGCTCGCCCCCACTTTACCGGCGGGATGTACGACATCTCTAGACTCATGATAAAGTTCTATACCACACGTCACAATCATCGATACACACGTATTTATGCATTCGGTGAGTTAGTTTCCCTGGAAGGTGTGAGCTGGCATGCAGCACCACCGCCACCTGCAGCAACTCGCCGCTCGCCAGTTACAAGATGCCATCGTGAAAAGAAGCCCTTCAAGAAGTGTCCCGAATGACGGCAAACACAGCACGGCGGTACCAGTCCGCCTGCGGTATTTCACTGGGCAACTCTCTCAAGAAGCAATTGACGGGGTGGCCCATCTTGAAATCTATTCTGGAGACGATGCAGGGGATGATCCAGACTTCACCGACAAGCTTCAATGCGAGTTGGTATGCAGACTAATCAATAAAATAAAGTGGCAATGCATCATTCTGGCAGCAGCCAAGAAATTTTCTAGGATATTTCAATTTCCGGATATTAAGACGCCTTTCTGTGACTGCGTGGTGGGAGGTGCAGCGTTTGCAGGCCTCACGCCCCTCAGCTTCAGTCCCCTACGTTGCATTCCAGTGAGAAATCCAGTAGCAGCTGCTCTAAACTCCTCACAGGTATCACTTCATCCACAAGAAAGCGCACAACAGGAACCACGGCGCAAGCTCGGCTGTTGTGTGCCCACCCACGGCTTCTGCAGGAGCACTTTGTCCCTGATCCAGGAGCCTCGTGACCACACAGATCCGCCGTTCCCCGTCGTGCATACCTACGCCTTGGACCCCAGGGCGCTTACCAGAGCTCCGGAGCCATAGCTTATGACCAGCCAACTACCTGGCAGCTCGTGGTTTACAAATCCATTGCCTACCAGACCTCTTGACCACGTGGCGATGGTGTATGGCTCTGCCACAAAGCTGCTGGCAAGCTCGATCACGAAGCGAGTACAACATGTGTAAGGCGTTGCTTGCGTTGGGAAATGGTCCGAACGCGCCTTCTTTTATTTTCTAGAGGCTTCAGCGCTGATAAAACCAGCATGCGGTAAGTTAGCTGACGCAAGAGCTCACACGTCAACCCGAAGTTTATCCGCGATGTCGATATGCGAGACCATCTGAGATGCAGCTCGCACAGCAAAAGACGAATCTCTTCGTTGGCACAATTTTAATTTCAAACTCATGTTTATATTGCTTTCGATTGAATGTGTATACACCTTACCTCTCGGAACTCCTCAAAGGATATCATCCCATCACCATCCTTATCCGCCTGGAGGATCGTTCGGTCCACCAGCTGTTGCAGCTGCGCCAGGCACATGCCAGATTAAGCAAGTGCTCATTCTACGTAGACGCCATCAAGGAGAACGGACTGTTAAGATAATGAATGCAATTACTGATATCTGCATTTTTCGTGAACTCTAAGTGAATCACGAACTGCGAGCGCAGCTCAGTTCTTATGAGATGACAAATCGCGGGTATTTCAAGTCATCCGGAAGGCCTAAACATGCTTATGTCGAATGGCAAACACTTCACAGAAAACTAGGAAGGCCGTGCTCTGTGGCTATCTGGCACACACACCTGCTGGTCATTCAAGTTGTTTCCCACCATCATTTTCATCACCGCAAAAAGTTCCCCGTTGCTTATGTGGCCGTCCTTGTTAATGTCGTATACGTCGAACGCGAATTTCGTCTTCTGGAGTTCATCAGTTCCGGCTGCCAGCTTCGAAAGGCCAACAAGGAACTCGATGAATGAAACGCGCCCGTCGCCATTTGTGTCAAATATAGAGAGCACCCTTTTCACCAAAGGGTTCTGAGTGAACAATGGCGCAATTCGAACAAAACAGCTTGTGTCGCGAGTCATTTGTCATCACACAGGTGTAGCTCAGCTGAAAGCAATTAGATCGGCAGCCACGGGCTGCCAAGACACCAGAACGGGCATCGAAATGAGAATACATGGGGCGCAATTAGAATTTCACGAAAACTGACATCAGCGATCTCAGGTACTTCGAAGAGCTCATGAGGATCAAGCTCTCCATTCTGGTTGGTGTCCAAGGCACGGAAGCGCTTGTATAGTTTCTTAATGTCCCGCTCGCTAAAGTTGGCAGCCTGTACGAGATCTGTTTGTTCCTGAGGGGTCAGCTGGCCCTGGGCGTTGCTGCACAATAAAACATTGTTAGACCTGAAGAACACGGCTCTCAGCGGTGCCTTACATGCTGGACGCTTATGACTCGGTGCAAACCGTCAGAGGAACAATGCTATTGGATACTGCCACGAAAGTGCACCTTGAAAAGCCGAACAAAAAAGACTCCAACACAAGGTTGCAAAGTACTCGGAAATAAATGACTTACCCCATCGTGGCGCGCTAAATGGAGAGACCGAGTTCACGGAGGGAGACGTCGGGGCAGAACCCCTCGCCGGCGTCCGCAGTGGCTACTTGTTTTGCTCTTCTGCTTTCCTACTTCCAACCTTTCCTAATGTTCCCGATATGTACACAGGATTGTAAAAGGGAAGACGCCTATATTTGTCAACTTCGAATTGATAAGGGCTTCACGATCCAAATGTCCTTGCCAGGGGCAGCGAACATGAATACACTCGGATCTTCTGTATGCTGCGCAATATGTTGCCACTATGTTTACAACAATTACGTCCCAAAGCATTAACCTCAAAGAGCTGCGCAATGACCGCCCCTTTTAGGATACGCCGCAGCGGGGCAAGTGCATGCAAACAGGACTTGCGAACCTGGTGTGGATCACGAAGGTGTAAAGAAATATTTATCGCACAGGCGTGATCGCACGGCTATGAGTTTCCACAGATGCCCTATGTTATGACGCCACTTCAGGCAGCAGCTGGATATGAGGATCTCGCTTGCAATGTACCACCGCATGCACAAAGAGAAAGAGTCCACAGTTTCAGGGGTCTTCCACCATTCACACCTCCCTCGCTTACATCGAGTCGTCAAAAATCTGCTGGTGAGTTTGGTTTTGACGGAAATACGGCGCAAGCAGCCACCTCTCCTGATCTTTGCGACTAGCCTCTATGCGCCGCACAGGACGCGCTGATCAGTTCGGGTGGCACGAGGGTTGCCGGCGAGACACATAAAGCGAGATGATACGTGCAAGAGACGTATAACTCAATTTTTTGTACGAAATTTTGCTTGTGCAAAAATCCAAGCCAACGGGAAGCAGTACCAGCTTGCACGGTCGGGGCAGGGGGCTGGTGTCTATGGAGCCAGCGCTGACAACAGGGTATTCATTTTGCATTATTCCCCGGTGTGGGACAATTTAAATGTAACCGAAGCCAATCTTTAACGATATCCATTCCTTCTTTTTAACGATAACTTGTCAAGTACGCGCTTTCCCATACGCCCTTCATGTGGTAATCTTCCAGTGGCCCATGGAAGCATCAAGTATACCGTTCCTCATGTAAAGCTTTTGGTTCGTTTGCATGAGGCCGACGCATAATTTCCTGTAATAGAGATCACTCTGCATCTGAATTTATATATCAGTGCGAATGTGTCGTGTTCCGTGGCACGGCATCACAGTGCCCTAGAAGCATCAGAAGTAACCCGCATTGACCCTTCACTAGCAACGACCACACGAGCTAATCTGCAAAGTCTCCGTACCTGACTCAGCTAAACGGCGCCTAGTGTAAGGCCTTGCTCACTTGGGTCCTTGGAGAATGGTTAAACACCAGAGGGACGTTACGTTAGCCGGCTAAACTATACCAACATGCATTTTACGTCACTAGTAATACTTGACTAACAGCTTGTAAGGAATTGACTGCTTCACTTGACTGCAAATAGATATGTGTTGAAAAGCAGCATAGACCCGGTACATTCAGACTGAACATTGTGCAGGATTGCTGAGGTACAAAATGCAACTAGCTGTACTTGCACAGAGTGCCTAAAGGGTGCACCTACGCGCACCCAAGGTGCCCCTCTCCCCACAAATGGACGCCACGAGAGACAAGGACAAGGAGGGAGGAAAATCTCTCCGTAAGAGTGTACCAATAACTTTCTATCAAATTTGTATTGAGTGGGGAGTTAAGCATCTCCTTACGGGGACGTTAGATGGAGAGTCACAGTCAGCAGCACCGCATGCTTCAACGCAGCGCTTCCGCGTTCCTTCATTGGCTATGGATAGTGATCTTTTTCCAATACTTGTCTGGCTTCGATCACGTCCCTTAGTAATCCCTTCATTGTATTTTTGTCGGCAACAGGCTGAAAAAGACCTTGGCGATGGCATTTGAGTGACACAACGCCTGCTGACGTGGAAGTGGCCAGCTGACATGCCGATTCGAACACACTACCCCCACAGCTAGTCGAAAGGCGTAGGGTTTCAGCCACTTGATTGCTCATGTGCGCGTCGATAAGGCCTTGCTGAATAAAGGTAAACCAATATAACGGCCGTAAGGATGGTCAGGTACTGAAGGGTTCATCAGCTGGCTGGCGACATACCTCGCTTTGTACCCTCACATGAAGAGAAATGAGTGCCTCTTTTCGCGTGTCGTGAGAAATCGCACTTCGCTGGTAGCTCTTGACATCAAGAGATTGTCTGCATGCAGGGATTACTACATCTAAAGGCCTCATACACGCCCTGATTTGTCGTTCCTCCCGTAATCAGCTTAACGCTGCTTCTGGAGAACTGAGAGCACAGGCACAGAAAAACATTTATCATATTAAGCGTGTATGTTGAGAAATTTCAAGCCTTGATTTACAAAAGCTACAAAATAAAAGAACAGCTGCTTTATCAGAGGTCATATCAGATCTATCCAAAAGTATCATGGCGACTAGTCGCAGGAGGGGCAGCAACCTAGCGATAAATGACACACTGGGGGATTCCACAGTTGATGGACTTGAGGATTTAAGAGTAGATGGACGCCACCCTTGCGTCTTTGGCTGGAAAAAGAAACATAGTGGGATCTAGAATTTTTAGACGTCGCGGCTCTGTTAGCCAGTCCTAACTTATATTCCTAGGTGGAAGAAAAAAGAATGTCAGAATTCGACCCCAAAGCAGCCCCACCAAAAGGCACTTGCTGTTGTTGCGGGAATTCGGCTCATATAGACCGGTACTGCACGCGCATGGGGAAATCCAAAGAACTTGAACAATGGGATCTGGACTAGCGAAATCAAGCTGCTTGGCGAGCGACAGAGCATCGTGCAGCTGGAAAGCCCTCACGCAGATTGCGGCACATTAAAGGGATCTACAGAGGATAAAAAGCAGCCGCTAGCGAATTCCCACGGTTCAACTTTGTGCCGATACACTAATCGCAAGGAATTGCTAATTTTACTTGATACTCAATATGAATCAGATATGCTATCTGAGGAGACGCCACTGAAGTGCAATCTGCCGGCTCACTCCTTACCACAGTCCCTCAGCGCAGACCCTAAGAGCGAGGTCAGTTGACGGGGGCCAGAGACTAGTGATTGGCAATGCTACTGCAGCCAGCTGCCACTTCAAACCGAAATTGCGTCCCACCACCATGGTCCCTGACTTCAAATGTTGGACCGATAGTAGCGTGGGAGTGGCGAGTGCTACTCTTTCTTAACAGGCTACGGATTCTTCAAGCATAAAATTCTTGTTTGTTACTTTTATCACTTCACCGAAGCTAACCAGCTGTATCCATATCAGAAGAAACTCGATGTGGTGGGATATGGGGTGGAGAAGTGCTGCCCCTGTTCATGTGGGCTTCCATTTCTTTCACAGACTGACCATCAGTCTATATCGTACTTTACGCAGAACTTTCACATAATTATAAAGCTGTTCAGTGGCTTGCAAGCCTCCCTGCGGTACGACTTTACAATGAGGCTTGTCTAGGGCATCACCACCGGGGTGGCACACGCACTCTTGCGACGTCCTAGCAACTCGGTACTCTTCAGCACAATGGCCTTGTCTGTGATGATTCAGGGCTTCTAGGAAAAGCTCATGGGCCCCACGTTTAAATTGCCAGTTGCCCTGAACGGTGCTCTTCACCTCCCTGGGTATTGTTCCTCCCCCTGGCGCACTATTTTCTTAGAATGGCTGACTCAATCCATGGGCACTGTCTGACACGTTTCCTCTTATTACTTTAACGTATTCTCGTCACTCAACATTACGTGCAGGCACTCCCTGGCATCCGGTGTCTACATTCTTTCTCGTGCCTCCTCGGGGCTTCAACATGGACAGTGCGGCAGGTATTGCCTGCATTTGCACGAAGCTACTGCTATACGAGGCCCTGAGTCACAGCTGAGCTAGTTTGTACTTTGGATCCCTTCACACACTCTACTTGTGCCCGTCTTCTCGTAGCAGGAGGCTCTCACAATTCAGCTCTTCCACAGTACTTCGTCTACCTGCTTTCATATCTTATAATTGAAGAGTGGCGTTTCTTCGCTGGGAATCAATGGTGTGTGTGTGAGGTAGCTGCCCTGTGCAATAAACATCTAATACTACGTACGACTAGCTGTAAATACTCGGTGCTAAGAGGGTTCCGCAACGCACGCCCTTGCCGTCTCTTCCCCCACGTTGTCTGAACTCTGGAAAGCGAGGGCAGGGAGGGAGCTCCAGTTTGGGAAAACACCAATTGACCTTTTCCACTTTCGTATTTAGACTAGATTAATGTGTCACTATTGCGATCCCAGATGAACATTTAGACTAATCATAGTGATATGGAATAGTCGTACTCCATTTTGTGGACTTATTGTGTGTGCGTGTAGGCTAAGCAAGCGTGTGCAGCTGCAGCAACTACTCTGAGGATGGTACCATCCGCTCCTGAGCTAGTTGCAGCTGCCAAGCTCCATATAGGATATTCCGTCAACGATATTCATACTAAGATTTTTCTGAGCATTGACGCGTCGCCTTGGCTGTTCATGCATAATAATCGTTACACCGTAGGCTTTGTTAAATACTGTAAGAGTAAACGTCGTGAGCTTGTAGGCCCATATACAGTGGGTAACCACTTGCGAACGCTCGGAGTGCTGAGGGGGTGCTGCAACGTACAGCCCATACTCTGCTCTGAAGCAGGAATCCTGAGGAGTGTGGACTAGAAGGAGAGGGATTCCTTTTGAGCAGACATTCTACAGCTCCTTTTTGAGTAGTGAGTTGCCTTGTGCGACGACAGGCGCACGATAGATAGAAAAGGTTGTGGTTTATTGCGCAAGATTTAGAATTACCGTGGTCAGTCCTCGCGTCAAGAAAGTGTACATATGGAGCAAGTAGGCAACTGACTGGCGAGCATGAGGCTTCACATCGGGGCTAGACGTAGGATCATGAATTACCCTACTCCAAGCTCAGGCAAAGGTCCATAAAAGGCTTTGATTTCTGCATGTTTACAAAAAATGGAGCCCCTTTTGAAAGTCAGTTCCATATATCGGGCTCATGGCTTCGATAATGGAGTGCTAGAGATGGTCTACCAAGGCTTTTAAGTACACGACTGCTTTGCGATGCCCTTTCCCTAGTGCAACTTATAACGCTCTGCTTTTGGCTTTCACCAAAGCCTTCTTCACCCGCTTACTACACAGTGGGGGGGACTGTATTACTCCCGCCAAAGCTGTGGGCTCAGATTCAGCTTCTCAAATGCCAAACCACCCCTTGGATCCAGAGCTGATGAGGCTTAGCAGCCACCGGCAGACCGAGATGTGGAAGCAAGTCCAACGGATCTTTACGACTCTCATATTTTAAAGAGCTTTGCTAATGGGTTGTGGGAAGGAGATTTGTCTATGGTCTAAAAGAAGTTCGCGTTTGAAAGTACCTGTGGAGAACTGCCTCCACATTCCATTACACGTGTTAAGGAACAACCCTCCACAAGCACTTTTATATCAATTTCCGCAGATAATGACTATTCAGCCGCTAATTGTCACTTTAATGTAAAATAGAATTGGCTCCTAAGGCCTGTCTGGCGGAGCTGAGTGGGTGGTGCTGCGCTGCAACGACGATTACGCCACGGCAGCGTGGGGGGTCAGCTGCTGAGGCAAGCCACAAAGCCAGTCCCTTGCAGCCTGTGTGTAGAGGGGCCTGCGCCTCCGTGTCGATAGGATAGAATTTATCGCTTGAAGTGATAAAGGAGCAATAAGACGCTAGGGGCCCTGCCTCACATCAAGCGGCAGTCGCACCCTCACCCCCCACGTGAACTCTAGTCCGCCTGTGGCCTGCCACTGGAGCAGCCACGCTTGGCGCGTCCGTCCACGGAGGCGAGGCCGCTCCTTTTCATTTCAGAAGCTAGAACTTGTCAGATTATTCACAGACTGAACACATTTGACCCGTGTAAGGAACAACGGGGGAGCACTGTTCGAGTTGTGGCCGCGCGCCCGTTTGTGTACTCAGTGCAGTGCCTTTTTTCAATCCGGCTTGCACGCAAATATTTTTGATTGCCTCGCCATTTGGTTTTTTTCCTCCATCTACAGGGTGTTTATATTCTCCGGAAACACCCCTGCTGCTCAGTTCGTCTGCTCCCATGCCCTGGGGCTGCTGCAGTCGTGCCGTGTCCACAGAGTACACGCTGCCTTGGCATCTTCTTTTCCCGCCATAAGCAGTCAGCATCTTGTGGACGCCGTGTCTACTTCTTCTGTAGGTAGCGTAGCCAAGTTGCAGAACGTCAATTTCGCCGCCAGTAGGCAATGGCGCTGCAACAACAAGGGGCCCAACAACAGCCGCTATTGACGATGGGTCAGCAGCAACAGCAGGGGCAGCAACCGGGAGGATCTCCAGCAGGTGCCCCTCAGGCGACCGGCACCCAGCAGCAGCGGCTGCAGTTTCCTCAGAACCAGCTGCCTGGCAATCTGCAGGTCCAGCAGCAACTCCTACGAATGCAGCAACAGCAGCAGGGGATTGCGGCAAAGCTGCAGGGGGGAGCTGGAGCTTCTGGCGTTCAGCAGCGACTGTTGCATCTGGAGCAGCAAGAGCAGTTCTTGCAGCAGCAGCAAGAGCCTGAAAAGGTTCACTGGGTTCAGGTGAGCCGTCGTTGCCGTTCTGTTTTGCACAGCGGTGTCACCCCTCTTGAGGCCCCTCTCTGCACCCGCATGATACCTTTTGCGCTGTATTGCACCTGTGCTGCTGCCAGTGGTCGGTGCCGCTTCTTTGCAAGCCAAATTCACGAGCATATTTTGCTTCTTTCTTGTTCCTGCATCGATGCAGTGCGACCGTTGCGATAAGTGGCGTGTTGCCCCTTACGAGATTACGCTGCCGAGTTGGGTGTGCGAGCAAAACACGTGGGATCGACGCTACGCCTCCTGCAGCGTTCCTGAGCAGCCCGACCCGGCTGCTCAGCTGCAGCAACAGCAACAGACGAGGCATCAGCAGCAATACCTGCAGCAGCAACAGCTGCAACAGCAGCAGCTGCAGCAGCAGCAGCAGCAGCAGAGGCTTGCAGCAGGCGGAGGAGGCGCAGCTCCCAAGCCCAAAGCGAAGGCAAAAGCCAAGTCGAGGGCTCCTGCCAAAGGGTCGTCGGCGGCAGTTCAACGCGCTCCTCCTCTGCCAAGTGGGAATGGCACTCCTGATGCGGTAAGTTGTGTGGCAGAGAGAAGCAGAAGCCTCGTTTTCAATGGCGATTTCAGTGTAGCCTGCCAGCTTGGCGTAAGCCACCGCATGCAGAATGGAGGTGAGGGCTGCGGGTGCCGTCGCAGGGTTCCACAGCGGCAGCAGCAGCAGCCAAAGTCGCGCTGGCTCCTGGCCTTTTAGATCCTGTCTCTGCTGCTGCTTCTGCTGCTGCGCATGTGCAGCAGAATCTCTTGCAGCAGCAGTTAACCCAACAGCAGCGCGGGGGTGGGGGCACGGGCAATGCTGCCAACCTTCCCGCGATCCAGCAGCAGCTGCTGCAGCAGCAGCTGCAGCAGCAAATGCAGCAAGCCCAACAGCACCAGCTTTTGCAGCAGCTCCAGCAGCAACAGCACCAGCTCTTGCAGCAGCTGCAGCAGCAACCGGCCGTTGTTCTCGACAACTGGGTGCAGTGCGACGCGTGCAACAAGTGGAGGAGAGCACCCAATCCGATCACCAGCGAAAAATGGTTCTGCCGCATGAACACGTGGGCCCCTCAGTTTGCGTCTTGCGAAGCGCCTGAGGAGCCAGATCCCGCTCAGCAGGAGCAGCAGCAGCAGCAGCAAAGCCAGCAGCGGCTTCTGGAGGCAGCAGTGGCACTGCAGAGGCAGCAGCAGCTGCAGCAGAGTGTGGCGAAGCGCCAGCGTACTTCCAGTGCTTCGACGAGAGTCACGGAGGCAGCGAAGACGGCGGATCCTAAAGTTGCTCCTCCCACGCAGCTCCTGAGACAGCAGCAGTTGGTTGCCGCTGCAGCGGCATCTGGTCAGCGCAACACCCCACCCTCTCCGCAGCTGCAGCTGCAGCAGCAAGTGCAGCCAGTCAAGCTGCCTCAAGCGCAACAGCAGCAGCAACAGCAGCAACAGCAACAGCAACAACAGCAACAGCAGCAGCAACATGCTGGCGCCGTTACCAACGCCGCAGGAGGAGGGGGGGGCGGCCAGCTGCAGCAGTTGCAGCTGCTGCAGCAGCAGCAGCTGCAACTGCTGCAACAGCAACAGGTGCGACTGCTGGACGTCGCGCGTCGAGCTGCTCCTCCTAACAATGCGGGGACTGGCGGGGGGGTAGGGGCCTCTCCGGGGAGCGCAGCAGCTGCTGCAGGAGGTTCTGAGCGACCAGAGGGGGGTTCAGATGCAGTTGGCGCCTCAACGGAGAAAGGGGATAAGTGGCTGGAGTGCCGTTCCTGCAAGAAGTGGCGGCGTTTGCCTTCCGAGGTGGATGCGGAGGCTTTAAGGCCTAAATTCTTCTGTTATTTGAATATGTGGGATCCCCAGCGCAACAGCTGTGCTTCTCCGCAGGAGCCGTGGCAGCAGCTGCAGCAGCAGCAGGAGATGCAGGGGAAGGCGCCTCCGACAGGTAACGCTACGTCTGCCTCCACGTTGCAGAAGGCGCAGCACCAGGCGGCGACGTCAGATGCGAGCAGACAGGAGAAGCCGGGCATTGCAGCAGCTGTGCCTGCGCAGCAGCAGCTGCAAAGGCCGGGGGGGCAGCTGCAGGGAGAGACGGGTGTGGCTGCTTCTCTTCACCAGCAGCTCCAGGAGCAGCAGTTGCTGCTCCTGCGCATGCAGCAGCAGCAGCAGCAGGAGCAGCAGCGCGCTGCCGCAGCGTCTTCCGCGATCGCCGCAAGTGGCGGTAGTGCCAAGCACGGACCGGGGGCTGGGGGAGCTGCGGGAGGGGCAGAAGACGACGACGAAGAAGAAGAGGATGACATCGAGGGGGAGGGAGACGAGGACGAAGACAGCGAAGACATGGGCGATTCTTCAGACTCCGAATCAGACCGCGGGGGGGGTGGAGGAGGAGCACCCCCAGGGGGGGGAGCCAGTGCTGGCGGCTCCTCTCGCGATGCTTCTTCTAGCGGCGCTGGAAGGAGTGGCGGGAGCGCGGGAGGCAGCACTTCCCAGCCTCCTTCTCAAGGGCATCCAGGTACAGGGAGCTTCGCTCCCTCGACTGCGGCAGACGGTGGAGCGGTAGCAGCGGCAGCGCTTCGACTTGAGCGGACCGCTGAGAAAAGTCACGCCAGCTGCCGTAGAAAAGGCCAGCAGTCCTCGCGTTTCTTCGATGTGCTGATTGTTGGCGGGGGAGTGGCGGGATTGGCGGGTGCTCTGCATTGCCAGAGGGCGGGTGTCGACTACCAGGTGATCGAAGCGCGAGACCGCCTGGGGGGTCGCGTTTGGTCCATTAGGCTGCCTGCGTCTGCGGAGGAGAGGAGGAGGCGTTCGCTGGGCTCGAAAGAGAAGGCGCCGTACTGCAAGGAAGAGAAGGAACGGAAATCCGGCTCGAACAGCGTGTGGATTGACGTAGGGGCGAACTACATGCATGGCCTGACAGGAAACGAGAACGATGTGCGACTGAAACCCCGCAGAAGAGGTTGCAGTGTGTATCACCTGGCGGCTGCTTCCCGCGCCTGCCGTGTGGCTCTAGTGCCTGGAGAGACTGGCTGGGAGAATCCGTACTACTTTGATTGGCTGCGGAGAGGACGGCGCTTCTGCCTGTTGGTGGTCTCCCTCGCCCACGCGCTTTTCACCCGCTTGGCCACGCCTGTCTCTCTGACCGCGGGGGCTCAGCCAAGAGGCTCCACTGCATCGATTCTGACGCTTTTGAACAAGGAAGTGGATGCGCTTCTCGAGTCCGAAGCAGCTCTAAGCCTCCAGGAGGGAGAGACGGCGGCTGAGCGCATGCCGCCCAATGCGCTGCCCGCATGCGAGCGACACAGCAGACAGCCGGGGAGCGATCTTGGGCAGCTCCCTCGGCACAGCACCTTCGAATCCCTGGCCATGCCTTCCGCGCTTCGGGGACTTGTGGCGACGTTGTTGCGCCGTCTGAAGGATCTGTGCTGCTCTTCTGCAGCGCTAGGAGGCACGAAGAGCAGCAAGAATCCCGAGATTGCGATTGGCGAGTGCTGCGCCTGCCAAGTGGAAGGCATGGTGGTTCGGATGCTGCGTAGCCGCTTTGGTTTCTTCGCGCCGCTTGGGGACGTCAGCGCCGCCCCCTTTGCGGTGTATGGCACTCCTGCCTTGAAGCGTGATGTTCAGAGATTGCACAACCCGAAGACACGGCTTCTGGCATGTAAGAGATGGTGCCTCTGCAGTCCCCGGCTGGTGTCGTTTCTCGACGCACACATGCTCCCGTTCCGTATATTTAGCCGCCTCGCTGACTCCCGTGTGCGCGCTGTGGGTTCCTCACGCCCGCACTGCAGGGCCTGGCTTGCGGCGCTACGCCGAGAACCTTTCGCTGGCCTTCGCTGAGAGAGATCGAAAGAAGTCTCAAGTTGTCAGGCAATTTGCAGCTATCCCTCCCTCCGTGTCTTCAGACCTGTATGTTTGAGGCAGAAAATGCTGAGGCTTTCCCTTTATTTCTGTAGGGTCTTTTAAGCTATTAGAACACTCGGGCCCGACAATACCTGTAGCCTGGTTAAACCTTTGTGTCCTCCCTCTTCAGGGATACGCGTCGTGCCTGCTCTGTTGCGTGCAGCATCTGCATGAGCTGGCGATGGCTGGTCGAGATGCTTCGCGAAGAATTGTCTCCCGACAGACTCCGTCTGAACACGCGTGTTTCTTTCGTCTCAGTTTCCTTTGAAGAAAAAGATTCGGCATTCCCATGTCTTGTGCGGTGCCACACCGATGATAATGGGAAAGAGGCGCAAGAGTGAGTTCTCGGCGCGCAAGCCTCCCTAGGCAGCGCATTGCTACGGTCCACGCCCTCCTTCGTGAGGTATTGCCTTGTTGGTTAGCAGGAGAGCTGACTAGAAACACGCATTTCAAAGTGCTGGTCGTCACTTTTTTGAGGGGGTACCACAAGGGCAGAGAGAGAGAGAAATGGGGTGTAATTCTGCAGTTCGCTGCCGTGCATAACTTCAGGCTACGATCCCGCTTTGTTTTGGTGGCACTCCCCGTGTCGCTCCTGCAACAGCCACCTGAGGGAGCTGAGGAGACGGCGGCTCACGTGACGTTTGAGCCGCCCCTTGCAGCTGAAAAGGTGGCCGCTCTTGCGTCTATAGGCATGGGAGTACACAACAAAGTGGGTGCTCCCCGAGACCGTCGCGCGCTGTGTGCTTAAGCTTTGTTAACATTTGTAATCTTCGAGATTTTCTGCGAACGGAGGCAGGCAGGCACGGACATCGTTTAGGGCTTTGCGCGCGCGTCACACGTGCAGTGGTCGTGCAAGGCGTGGGGAAAATCAGCCTCTTGTTGTCAAGTGGATAGGGTGGCTTGTCTAGTTTCCAGCAGGCACGTGTCGTGTGGCCTGGCGCTGCATGTTTTTGTTGGAATGAGACGACGTCAGCAGGGAGAAAAAGTGCTGGCTGCTTTGGCCTGGGGGCGGCTGTTCTTGCAGGTGGTGTTGCGGGTTGCGCCGTCGGATGTCTTTTGGTCGCAAGGGACGCCAACCTTTTCATCACCTTATTCGCGTTTCCAGTACTTGAACCTGCACGCTTACGGCAAGACAGGGTGCATTCTCGCACACCTGTTTCCTCCTGTTTCTCTTGCGATTGATTCGCTTACTGACGAAGAGGTCGGTCTCTGCAGGGATGTCTTTTAACACTGCGAAGGTTGCCGACTATGCTATCCTATGCGTGATCACAACGATTGCATGCGCTTGCGGGGGGCTCAAGCAGCGTTGTGTCAGCCGGCTATCCCAACGTGCAGAAGCCACTGTGCGCACTGTGCAGTGCAGTGCTGTGCGAGATAGAAACACTTCCCTTCCTGAGGCTGCTTCTCCGCTGTGGTTGGTCTTGTCGCCGAGAGATATCCTGCCTGGGTGCAACTTGGTGAGGGACGCAACGTGAATCCCGGATGTGTGTTCAGGTAGCTCAAGAGGTGCTGGATGACCTGTGCAAGCTGTTCGGCTATGACCAGCGACCGTCTCTCATCGCCTCAGTCGTCACTCGGTGGCATTCCGATAAATACTCGAAGGGATCGTATTCGTATCCCGTAGGGCACTGTGGCCTGCAGATGCTGGTGTCTTCCAGAGCTGGTCGGAAAAGGGTTTTTTTCACCTTGAACCTCTTCGGATGCAGAGAATCCAGATTCATTCTTTGTCGGATTGTGTGCTGTCTGTCGGATTGTGTGGCTCTGTGGGTGTGCAGAAGCCTGAGGCTGATATGGCAACGCACTGGCGTTGGTTGAGGGCCCCCCATCCGTTAGAGGCCCCCCGTGTTGCTTTCGCTGGGGAATTCTGTTCAGACTCCTATAATCAATGCGTCGATGGAGCGTGCGCCATTCTGCACTCGCTCACATTGCAGCTGCCTTCATCGTCTATTCATCGCTGTTTGAACTGAATCCTGCATTCACATAAGCACTCATACATACGTGTATAGCACTCGGTCCACTTGGCCAGAGTGTGCCAGCCTCGTACAGGAAAAGCACACATTTCTCAGGAACATTTTTTGCATCCTCTGATGCGGTTTGCTGCCTTTTTGTTTTCCTGCAGGTTTGATACTGGCATGCGTGCGGCGCAGTCCGTTGTGCAGTTTGGCCTGCGTCGTCACCCCTGCACAAAGGCTCATCAGGAGCTTAAGCAACAGCCCGTGAAGCGAGACGCGTGTGCTCTTGAGCGAGAACGGCTGCAGCAGCAACACCGAAACCGCCGGCAGCGCCGTGCGGCAAAGGATTTAAAAGATACGGAAAACAAGCCGCAGCGTCATACGAGGAAATCAAAGAAGGAAGCTCTTGATGCTGTAGGGGTGAGGGAGAGGATCGCCGCTGCTCGTGAAGAGCTTGAGGGAGTGAAGACAACATATTGCGGCGAGGGCTGTTGCCGTGTGGTGGACTGCCTGGACGGGTAAGACTCGTTTATCGGTGGACCTTCCACTTCCTTGTGAATTAGTGTCTACCGGGAGTCCCCGTCCGCACCGTTTTGATGTATCGTCCATCATGCAGGCGCGTCGGCCTCATTTTGAGTTGTGCTTTGCTGCTTGCTTTCTGCAGCTCGCATGCCGGGTATTACCTCACAGACGGAAGCGACTTGACAGACTGGGATGAAGGTGTAAATGAGGAGACGAAACAGGAACACGATAAGGTGGTTAGCAAAAACACACGGAAGATGCTTGAGAAGTTCCAGGCCCTTCTACGGTTTAATCATAAGCAGTTGAACTGCTCACAGTCAAGGTGTTCTCCTAGGGAATCTGGCACGGCGGGGTTTGCACAGCCTGCTCGGGCTAGAGCGTGAAGTAGGGCATATACATGCACCATAAAAGAGGAGGGTTCTAGCCTATATAGCGGCAGACAAGGATTAGACGGGGTTAAATTTATTTTCGTGAACGCTCTCCCCAGGCGAGTTGGTAGGGCAATCAGTGGGGGCAGCGCCGCAGACTCAGATGGCTCTAAGCGACCAAGGGAGTCGATGGTCGAGCATGCGCTGCAACATAGGGTGCTTTCACCTTGCATTGCACATTGATAGAAGACCAAGGGAAAGGCGCAGAGCGTGTTGCCCTTTGTAGGCGCTTCAAAGGGCATATTCCTTTCACGAGGGCACAAACTGCCCAAGTTGTGAATGTTTGTAGGGATTACTCTCAACTCGGTAATCCCGATAGGGAAAATACTGAACGAACTATGCCTTACACAAAATGGGGAGTGGCGGATGCGCTCTTTGGGCTGCATGCGGGTGGGTCATTACGGACCATTAAGCGCTTGTGAAGAGCAATGCCACCCTGCTGAATGCATGATCCCTTTGCGTATGAGCAACTCCTTTGGTTTATGCTGGGATGATGAGAAACGGGAATTTATATGCATACTGTGCATATAATGTGCACTTGGGGCGAGAAGGTTGCTCATGTACCCCTTCAGATGAAGCGAGCAGGGCAGGGCGAGGCACGGTGTATTTCATTTCCCGGTGCAGTGCCACCCCTTGTCACAGCTAGCCGCATGCTTCTGAGCCATCTAGCACCCATTGTCTTATATCAGAAACTTAAAAGTAAACGCGGGCGATCCCAAGAGGAAGTATGAGCGCCGAGAGCGGGGAAAAGATGCTAATGCCACTCCAGGCGAGACGGTTCGTACGGGAATAGGTTAGCCGTCGTTGAGAAATGATATCATTTAGCAGGGCGGAAGAGTGATAAGCTTTCGGCAGAGGCCGGAAAGATGTTCAAGTGTAACGGATGGAACTTTGATTAACTAGACGTAGTCCAGTAGTGGTTGGGTACATTTGCTTACCTAATCTTCCAGAGTATGCAAACTTCTTTGGCTGAGTAGTTCAGGTAGGTAGTTGACACAACGCAACCAGAGGCTTGTGTGGACGGGTAGCATAAGGAGCTGCACCATAGATATCCTTGGGTATGTGCCATCTAGGGGATTGTGTATTCCCTGTGTACGGAGGTATGCTGCTTGGAGCCCCCAATTTCTTCTCATGCAACTGCGGTACTTTCACCGGCATATTTCACGCTTGACACTGTTTTGTTCACCGCCATGTGGACTGCCTTTACAAGAAAATCTGCTATTTTCTTTATGGCTTCATAGTCAGGGTGCTGCATTTTGCGCTGTACTAACTTTGAGGTGCTGGCTAGAAAAAATGTTATTTGACTGAGGAAACTGGGGCGATCCTAGTAAATGGGTTGCACGCCCTATGGAAATGCCTAACCGACGCCTGCGATACCCACCGAGTCTTCTCGACTGCCCTGTCCTACTAGTGTGCACTGGTATATGATGGTTATTCATGGATTGTACTCGTTGTTTGGGGTGCGTAGCTCTTGACTCTAGGTTCATGCCACATGGATATGCTGCTGATGAGCTGCTTTCGTTAATCTAGCTACGCCCGCCTCAACGTTATCCGGTGCAGGCAGAGTTACCCCTGAATACTTCGTACTACAGCACTAGTTCTATTGACTCGGATTTCGTCAAGGAGTGACTAATTGGTGTGGCCATGCAAGGTACCTTTGGCTCAGTACAGGAAGACGCAATATTATGTGACTGTGAGCTAGATGCTATATGCAACTAATTGTGGATGTTTGGAATACTGGGAGGGAGCAATCACGCGCACGCTGGCTAGCCCTTCCCGAAATGTCAGGAAAGCTGAGAGGCGCGGGCAGTCAAACGAGGGGACACTTTTCATATTTCCTAATAAACATTCTTTGAAATTTTATCGAGTGTGGGGTACAGCGCCTCGCTGCGAACACCTTAGATGGAGCCTTGGTTTTTTGGGGATTTGTAGGAAGGCATTACAGCTGGCAAGCACGCATAGTGGGGCATGCGTCTGTACCCACAGTACTTCCCGTAATGGATACGTATTAGGTCAAAATGTACAATGGCTTCAGTCCCTGAGTACCTGCTTTGTGTTCAACAGACAAGGGGAGGACACATACGAATGCGCTCGAGTCCAAGAAAGATGATGGCAAGTACTCCAGCTTTGTAAGCATACAATTTTTAGCTCTTTGCACCTCGCGGATGTGCTTTTTTGTTGTAGAGCCCGTTACGATAGCCCCAACGACGCTAATAGTATTGCTGACTGCGGATCACTTTTGTATGGGGCTGTGGTCTGCCCAAGTGTCGGCGGCGCCGTAAGCAGATAACACTCGCGGAAGCTGTCGGTGACTTTCTCCTCTTCATGTTAGATAATTGACAATTTATGAGAAATAGACCTATAGACTGGTTATCTTCTATTTCTCCTGGACGCAACGACTGTTGACTCAATATTGGTCTGCTCTGCATGCGTGGCACTGCGACTGCAGCAGGCCTCAGCAGCTTCCAGGCATTAGAAGAAAGGTGCTCGACGAGATACTCACGTTTAGGGCTCACTGGGTGCCTCCGGCATTTTGTTTGCAAGGGAGTAGCTCTTTCTTGAGCGGCTAGCCTGCGCGCATCACTCTCTTGTCTCACGAGTCCGGGTGGCTCACTACCGTTTACAGGGGTCCCCACGGGCCCTTATCATCAGCGTCTTACCGATGCACTGACGTGCGGTCTCAAAGTCCAGAGCACGAATGTGTTGCAGGCTGCGATTCTTGAGCAGCGTGAGCACGGAATCCTGCTGTTCGTATCGGTTGTAAGCGGGAGACAGTCCTGTAAGCTTTTTTGTATCCATCGATCCGTATTATCGCTGCATGGTGATGCAGCATGTCGAAAAGCCGGTGAGACGCATCGTCGGTCTGCCAAGTCTTCGAGATGGAGCAGCTAATCCCCATTATGAACCGTCTTCAAGACGCGCTTCTGACTCTAGGAAGTGGCGATGGCACTGTATTTGACCTACCGCAAATAGCTGTGGTAGGTGCTCAGTCCGTGGGAAAGACCTCCGTGCTAGAGGCGGTGATCGGTAAAGATTTTTTGCCAAGAGGCACTGGCATTGTCACAAGGCGGCCCCTAATCCTTCAGGTAACAGTCGACTTCCTTCATCTGGCAGGTGCTTGTCTATGTTGCAATGCCTGCGTAAATGCGTTATAGTGCTCCTTTTTTGGCCCGTAAACCCTCAATATCCGAACGGGGCGGGGGCAACCAAGGCACTCAGCGTGTGCCTGCTGTGCATTGCTCTATGCAGCTGCAACATACATCAGAAACTGCAGAATGGGGGGAATTCAGCCACTCTCCCGGGCACCGCTTCACCGATTTCGCTCAGATTAGGAGAGAAATCGAGAGAGAGACAGAACGCGTAACGGGCCGCTCCAAGAATATTTCCCCAGTTCCTATTTGCCTTAAGATCGTCTCCCCGAACGTTATCGACCTGACGCTCGTTGACTTGCCAGGCATCACCAAAGTACCAGTGGGGGACCAACCTTCAGATATAGAGGTGCTGCATCCTCCCGTAATTCTCTGGCGGCTGCCGATATCTGTACATTTCATCTCAAATCTTGCCGTCGCTGTCCTAAGTCGCCTAGATTCCGAATGCCCTTTTCGTACATGGAATTGTTAGACCCGCGCACGGCCCCTGCCCAGCACGGCGACCTCAATCGAGGGATCCCTTATTATCTATTCATGCAGTCTTGAGCCTTGTTTGCTTTCCTCATTCTGCAGCTGCAGATTCGCAAAATCGTCTTGCAGTATATTAGTCAGCCGTCATGCATCATTCTAGCCATCACGGCTGCCAATACTGACATTGCAAACTCTGACAGGTGAGCACATTCTTCCCATGACTCTTCTATTTTGAACCGTATTATATGAGTATCGTCATAATTTCCTCTCTTTTTTTGTTGCATCGACTATGCATTGATTGGGGATGTATCCAGGCACTGCATTTTGATGCACAAACACAGGAAACGCGTATGTGCCATGCTGTCGATTTCGGGGGTCTTGCAATGCACATCATTATTCACCGTCCCTTACAGCCCCATTCCTGAGCAAATGGTATGTCCTCTTGCTTTATCTGAAACCTTATTTGTGTCTGTGCCACATCTCTGGGTGTTTTTAGCCTAAAGATTGCCCGTGACGCAGATCCTGAAGGCATTCGAACCATCGGAGTGGTAACAAAAGTCGACACAATGGAGGAGGGTTCCGATTGCGTTGACGTACTCACAGGCAAAGTCTATCCACTGAGGCGCGGGTATGATTACAAAAATTCCCTTCGCAGGTTACAATTGAGGCTGCACGCTGGCGAGGTGACATGTGTGGCGTTTTACCATACGTCCAAATTACACTGGTTGAAACTGACTACAGTTCCCCGGCTGGCGCATGAAGCGTATACGGGCTTTTTGTTGTGTCTGTGTGACCCGTGTTGCTCTATGCGCTCAGGTTCGTGGGCGTAGTGTGTAGAAGTCTCGCTCAGACACGTGAACAACTTTCCCCGAAAGCCGCACAAGAAGAAGAGGCCAGATTTTTCGAGAAGCACCCTGCATACAGATGCTTGGGAAATCGTTGCGGCACTCGATATCTTGCGAAGATGCTAAACCAGGTACGCTGTCGAGCATGAATCCTGCGACATTCATACTCGCGCGTTTCCGCAGTTGGCTTGAGATGTTCATGTATATCTCTGCTTACCATGAGTATTATGCTCTCGAATGCCTTCACGGTGCATCCCTTGCCCTTACTTATCCCGCTCAATGTGTCTTTCGTACTGCAGGTACTAATGCAACACATCCGCAAGTCCTTGCCGGAGTTACGTGGGCGGCTCCAAAAGAGACTTCAAGAGCAAGAAGCGGAGCTGGCAGGTTACGGAGACCCACTGCTGGAAGCCAAGGGAAATGCGGGGGCCTTGCTCTTGCACTTCTTTTCCAAGTTTGCTCGCAATTTCCAAGTCCGCCTCTGAAGCAAAATAGCTTTTTCGCATTTTGACTAAGTATTGTCGAGGAATTACAGACACGCTTCAGTTCGTCTGTCTGCATCCTCTTTAGGCTTGTGGACGTGCCATTACTTCCCGTCTATGCACATGCAATTATTTGGCAGTACCCACCTTGGGGTGAACGTCTTCCTCAGGACGCGATTGACGGGAAACTGCAATCGCAGCACTCTTCGGATCATTTAATGGGGGGCGCGCGCATCAACTTCATATTTCACGATTGGTACGGGCGTGCTTTGGCGGAGTTCGACCCCCTCAACGGTCTCACAGACCGCGAAATTCGCACTGCCATCAGGTAAGGGCACTTTCTATCTTCCAGAGCAACGAATTTCGCCTTCGCATGATGCCAAGTTTCAGTTTTCGTTCCGCACTAGCTTCGAGACACCAACTGTATGTCCTGTTTGGGTCCGAAAGCAAAAGCCCCAGACAGTTTCGAGCTAAGGGTCTGCATCCCATCGTCGTGGAGCTTGTCCGTGCTGCCAACAATTACACTTGGCAGTGCTACGCGAATATGCACCCATTCTGTCCGATTTCCCGCTTGTGGCTACTAGGAACGCGACGGGGCCTAAAGCGGCATTATTTGTGCCTGAAGGCGCATTTGAAATCCTTGTGAAGAAGCAGATACAGCGGCTGGAGACCCCCTCCCTCCTTTGCGTTGAGCAGGTACGCAATTCCTTTGGGACTCTAGACTCTAGGGTCTAGGGGGTTTGCTATCTGGCTTGTAAAGGAGGCTCGCCATTCGATATGGGGTTTATGTGCTGTTGTACACTTTTTCAGGTTTACGATGAGCTGCAGAAGATCGTCGAAAAGTCTGAGCTTCCCGAGATGTCCCGTTTCACGAACTTACGAGACAGGATTCTGGAGGTTGTGTGTGGCGTTCTCAAGAGATGCCTTGCCCCCACGAATCAAATGATTCACAACATTATTCAGGTGAGTGCTTGCCCACACCCACTGCCCTCAGGCGTACCCAGGGTGCCGGGTTGGATAAAGACCTTGGGATGTGTTTGCCTTTTCGTGCAAGATTGAGTTGGCATACATCAACACCAGCCACCCAGACTTCCTGAACAACAAAGTCCTACCGGAACTCTTTGGACAGGGCAGCCCCGACAGGCGCGATTCGTGCTGTAAGAACACCAGAGAGCAACGCCGCATATTCGGACGCAGCCAATGTTCTGTGCCCAGACAAGCAGGCGATTAAGAAGGTCCTTATCGAATATTGTAGCCCATGCACCGATCGACAAAAGAAGCACAGATGCCGTCACATAATTTATATTCTACCTGTGGTATTGATATGTATACAGCTCCCAGCTTAGGCAACGCCATGCAGAATCAAATGCCACCGCCGCCTCAGCAAGGCGGAAAGCTTCCTGCGTCTCTGGATAAGGAGCCACCGCCCTCACCCAGAGGAGAGTTTGTGAGTACTGCTCCCGTCCTTGTTACCCTTTTATCATTAGCAGCTTTCGCAGAGTCTTCGCTGGTCGCTCTCTCGGGTACATCTGACAGGGTCGCGTCACATGTGCTGCTGCCGTTGTTTTGACGCTCGTAGGGTGTTGGAGGTGTACTGCAGCAAGGCGGATTTTTTAGCTTTTTAAAGAACTCCAGGCCGTCTCCTCACAGCAACAGGCAGAACTCTACCATTCCCACGCATTTAGCCGCCGTACAGCCGCCGCAGCTGGTGCAACAGCACATACAACAGCCACCTGTTCAACAAAGGTGTGATGCATCTGCCATTGCTGAGCGATATGCAACAGATAGTAAGTTGTATAGACAGAGTCTTTTGCTGCCATTCATTTTTATCTGTTGGTGATGTGCTGATCTTAGTTCAACTAGGTTGAGAGGGCGCACTATGAGAATGCTCCCCTCCAACTCCTCAGGGAACTCCAGGATCTGGATAATTAGGGTAAATTCGCTGGAAAGCATGTGCTTTCGTGCTGCATGCAGCTCGCCTGACCTCTTCATTTAACTTATACCGTGTAAGTCGTCTGGATAATGCCTCTTGCCGGGATATAACGCAAGGCGATGTTTCCCGCACAGCTGTTTTAGAATTTTCTTGGTTGATGCATCCTAGGGTCTGAAAAGACGTAGTGCATGGGAACCTGATGCTTTCCAAATCTTGTGTAGTTCACTTGCCGAGTACACCGCCTTTCATAGCTCCTAGCGGCCTTTGTTTGTTTGCTTATGCTGTCCGTTACAGGAGACGGGGGGCATTCTTCTGCCGGCCGTTCCACCGGTCGTTGCGCCATCAGACACCCCATCGGATCGGGAAGAGTTTGAGACGAATATTATCAAATCTCTGCTCTGGTCGTACTTCCAAATTGTTAGGTGAGTGCATCTGCAGTGTAGAGCATACACCTGTTGATTTAAGCAATGCCTTCAGTACGAACTTTTGAGAGATAGAAGGAACGGCTTTAGGAGTTGTAGGGAAGGTGGTACCTGTGTATTCTGCGAGTCGTTTACAGAAAAAACGTTGCGGATGCGGTGCCAAAGGCAATAATGTACTTTATGGTCAATACGGCGAAGGACGTGCTACAGAGAGAGCTAGTAGCTCAGCTGTATAGAGAAGGTGAGGCTTTAGGCTGCTGCGGTCAGTCCCGACCTCCTGAATTCCAGGTTTGAACAGTTCTCCGTTTAGAAACTGTCAACTCTAGTCTTGTCAAACTATCGTCATGATTTCCGAGCTACTGCGTGGATATGTGCAAACTTGCATCATGCCACAGTCTATATGTACTTGGCCTCAAGTGTCGCTAATCGATCCGCGTGCTGCGCTTTATACCTGTTCTGTTGCCCTTGTCTATGATGAACCAGAGCTGTTTGGGGAGCTGATGAAGGAGGCGGGAGATATTAGTGCAAAGCGACAGCAATGCAAGCAGCTCGTAAAGTGAGTAGGCCAGAAGGTAGCCTTGATTCTGTTTGTCCGCATCTGCCGTCGAAACTACTTTTTTCCTGGCTGCTTGCATGTCAATTGCTGTGAACGCTTCTCCACATTACGCTTTAGCTTCGTCTTTCTTTTGCAGCGTCTATAGTCCAATTGGGTGAAGGCAGCCTCAAAGTACCACGTTTAATGAACTGTTACGATATCTGCTCCACTTTTGGCCTATTCTTGCCAGCAAATCCTTTCTGTAAGGTGGTCCTCTATGGTTTTCCCATTTTTCGAAAAAAAATTCGTATGTAGTATTTTCCATGCATCTGTTCAGATCTATACGGAGCGCGCTTGAGATCATTTCTCAAGTAAGAGGGTTCGGGGGAGACGATCCTGCGGTGCCCCTCAGTCGCGGCTTGTAGGCATATCTTCTCTACCTGCGCTACGAATCTGAATCTGAAGCATGAGCTGTTATTCAGCTTGCTGCAAGGCATGACCGAGCAAACCGATACGTTGACAATTCTGGTGGAGCAACCTAAGCCTTCCCAGAGAAATCACAGTGCGGGGCATCTGAGTTATCTGTGGCATTATAACACCCGTGCAGTAGAATGTTTTGTTGGTCACGAAGGAGAACACGTCAGATGTTCCCCTTTCCATGACTGCACGGTCCGTTTTCCATGCATGGCGTTCCACCTAATTTGGCGGCCTTTATCCTCGGACTGCATAAAAACAGTGTCATTCAGTGGCGGGTGCTTGGTCGTAGCCATAAGCTAATAGGTTCCTTAGCCTACATCAAATTCCCCAATTTTCACAGAGTTTTACGCACAGTTAAAACGCCTCCTGCCAAGTATTCAGCGCACAGAGGCGCTAACTGCATTCGGATTGAGCCTTGGCACGCTTCGCCGGCTTTGACTCTACCTCTGCCGTGAATCCCTATAGGTGAACTGATAGCTTCTGCCTCCTAGAAGGAGGAAGGGAATGTGGCAGCCGCCTAATTGTATATCTGGTGCATTGCCAAACGGAATCTGCCCGAATGGTCACATTACACCGGTTCCTGCGACGGCGCAAACGTCCCCTAGTGCTCAACTGACCTCTTACAGGCAGAATGCAAGACACAGGCTGCCTCGGGCATCACGCACAAATGTCCTCAGGCTTGCCTCCCCTATGCTAGCTGAATGGCGAAACAAGCCCTTGGCACACTCTGAGTGTGTGTTTCCCTTGTCAGTGATTGCTGCGCTTGATAGTAGTAAATAGAAGAACACCAACACCAATCATGAAAGCTACCAGGAGACCCATCTGAGTCCTGTGAGAGAGCATTTCCTCCTTTTCTTCTGTTTCTGTGGTGCCGTTCGGTATAAGTAAGGTATTGTCAGGTAGAGTGAGAAAGTGGGATACCGCTGTTTCATCCCGTAGCAGCCTTTGCAGAAACCTTCTCTCTTGCAGATGCAGTAGCTGCCGCTGCATTCTTCGCAGTTGCTGTCGTAGCTTGTCCAGCTGTCTTTGCAAATGCTGCTTTGTGGCTGCATGTGGGTTGTTATTGATTTGCCCCTGGCGCATCTCCACAAGAGCTTCCATGTGCTCCTGTTGCTGCCGCTGTCGTTGCTCGTCCCTTTCCCACTCCTGTAATCCTCGCAGCTTAAGCGTTCTATTTGGCTGCATCTGGTGCTGGAAGAGAAAAGGCAGGAAGCAACGGTGCTCCGCTCGCTGGCGGAGCAGCATCGCGGACGCGTCCACTAACATCTGCCGCAGGGAAACTGGGGTAGCAATCGCGATTCTATCGCTACAATTTCCAGCCCAGCAAGTGCAGGTAAAGTTGTTCTCTTCGTTACCACTGCCAAGAGGGAGCTGGAGTACAAGTGGCAGATGAACGGCACTGCGGCAAAGGGAGGCTCCCCCAAAACTCGTGCTGTTGCCAACGCTTTCTCCGTTGGACACGCAAGACGTATCTTCAAATCTGGTTCTTCCTTGGCTGTCATCCGCTTCATCGTCCAGCGGCTGGCTCTGGATGAAAGGGCCTCCATGACCTTTCTCGACTTCGGCGTTTTCTGATGCAAAGACTTCGGGGGAATGGCAAACTGACTCTGGGCCGCTGAAGGGGATTGTTGAACTGCTGCACTTCCCCACCGTAGGGAGTGTTTCCGGATGGGGTAGCTGCTGTGGAGGCGATTGCCGTCCTTCCGCGAATGCTTGCTGCCTTTTCCTGTGGCGGCAGGCAGCGCATTCATATTTTTCAACATCCTGGTGCACAGGCAAGAACATCTCCTCTAGAGTTGCCAAGTCAGCCGACGCGAGTTGGAGGCGGAGAGTCCGTGTACTGCAGCACTCAGCACCAGTCAACAGAATCTACACCCGCGCTGACAGCAACCTCGGTGATAGGCATGATAACAAGCCATTGAACAACTTAAATGAGTTAACCGCGCGCATCACGATCAGCCGTCGCTGCTATGGAGCAGAAAACGCAAAACCACCGTACTCGCGTGAAATTTGATCGGGTGTGGTGTGCTGCAGCACGACCAACAAGGGAAGCAGGCATGTGACAGCCCGTAGTCGCTTTAGCAGAGCCAAAATCTCTGTGGATAGAGGCAGAACAGATTGCGGGATGAGGAAAAGACAGACGTGAACCTGCAGCAAGTAATGGCGCAAGGAGACTCTCAGCAACCTTGAGAATCCCAGTAAGAAGCCGAATCGACGAATGAACTGCTTGCGCGTAATTCACCACCTTGCTTATACAGGGGACCCGAGTAAAAGTGAAGCTATAAAAATATTGCTTGCAAAGCTTTACGGAGGAACAATAGTAGAATCGTAACCGCAGGCTTTAACGCACCCTCCGTTCTGTAGGCTCTGCCTGAACTGCCGTGACGCTCTCCCACTTCTCAAGCACGCGAAGTTCACAATAAGGAAGAGCAGAGGCAAAACTGGTTGCTGCAATTACCGGGACTGCGCAGTACGAGCAAACATTCATGGCAAATATGCGCTCGATGGCATTTCTAAAGCAACCACTCCTCGCCGCGTGAGAAAAGTAACCTGCCCTGTAGGATACGCAAGTTCAAGATATGCGGGCATCCGCGCATTCGGCTAAGCTGCACGTGTGGCTGAGTGAATGCCATACCTTCCACAAAGGGAGCGGCAAAAGGAACACGGAAAACAGACTCCTCCCCACAAGAGACCCGTTGGTGACGCACTTGTTGCCACTGAGATCGCGCACAAAGGAATTCAAATATTGAGGTGAATTCTAGGGATAGGGGTGCGGAAAGATCGGAGGTCAACGGTGGATGAAGGTGACATGCACATGGAAACAATGCAGAAGGTAACTGTGCCGAATAAGAAGAAAGCAGGAACAAGACGCATGCATTAGCATCCAGTGCAAAACGTAAGCTGCCTCGGTAGGCTATACGAGGGCTTGGTCAGCCCTGCACTCTGTGCTCATGCAGCCAAGCCCTAAAACGTGCAGCGGGGTGCCAACTGACGGACAAGTTGTAGTAGACGGCTATCGCTGTGTCTACGCACCTCCACGAACATCTGCTGGCAAAAGCAGCCTACGTCCACCCCAGGCAAAGCAGTAGCGAGAATATTCAGTCTCAAGTCGTTTCGTTGCAAGCGCCGCCTGCACTGGCGCTCCAAGTGCTGCTGTGCCTGAGACACGCAGACGGCACTTCAAACGCCTCCTGATGATTCGGGAGCACCAGCAATAGAAACAGATGCATCGAGCACTCCAAGCTCTACAGGCAACTGATGCTTATCCTCCAGATGCACGTGCTGTCACAGAATATCGCCCCCGGTGGGCATCGCATCCACGCTTGAGTCCGCACGCCTGCAAACGTTAAGGTCGGCTACTTGCAAGCGAACAACATGCATACAGCGCGGCGGCAGAAGGACGCCCGCACACCCCTACACTTGTGGAGTTACAAACATGCTAAACTGCTGGTGCATCATAAAAAAGAGGTGTGTAGATGTGACTTAAAACCGTGAACTCCACATATGTACGAATTGCAGTCCTGCATGTTGCTACCCTGCCGGCGAAAATACAAACACAGAACCGACGGCTGCGTGCTCTCAAGACTGCATGCATCACATGACACTTGAGTTGCACTGGAATTGTAATGCAAAGAGAAGCAAGATGGCTGTTGGTTTTCACGAATGGGAAAAAGCCACTGCCTAGAAGAACCTCGCCTCGCTACTGTCTTGAGGGCTAGCCACAGATAGCATGAACGAGCTCAGGATGCAACCACGGAGATAATAGCAGGATATTATCGAATGAAGCGGGAAAAAGAAAGACTGTATCGTGCTCACTTGGTGCAGAAGCAAGCTCAGACCCTCTCCGCCTGACGCGTCCGAGTATCCGCCCTCAGGAGGCTCTGACACGTCTGTAGCAGAGCACGATATCTCAGCCTGCATAAAAGGCAACACATATGAGTTCGTAAGGACAGGTTGTTGCTTGGCACGCAAAGCAAGAAGCCTAGTAGTCCGGGATCCGATGATAAACGGACAAATGGAATAAATCAAAACGCGCAGTGCGATCTCCGAGGCTAAACATGAAAAGTGAGGTGATACGAGGTAGCTTGTGGGGGCTGCGCCAGAAAATACAGCTGGATGCCGTAAGGGTCCATGTGGAAGAACACAGGTGGGAGGGGCACTGACAGGCTAGCAGCGACACGGCAGACGGCTAGACAGCAGCTTGGTGACGGCCAGAGAAGAGAGGGCAACGACTCCCGAAGCCGTGAAGGCGGCACATATACACGTTGCAAAAGCGAACCCACTTGAGGGGCGACCTGAGCAGAACAGGATGAGGCTTCTGCAGGTTCATCACAGGCTGGCATTGTGCCTTGTTGCGTGTCACTGTGGACTCCAAATGCGGATATCGCCGCACATGAGGCTGGCCGTGGAGAACAAACAGCAGCACCTGCGGAGTCCAGCTGCAGTAGTTGAGGCTCTGCAGGCCTTTTCCGAGAAGAACGGCTTGGAGACTTTCCACTCTTGCTGGATGACTCCGAAGGCGTCGAGAGAGCACTGTCTTTCCTCTGGTCTCCGCTCCAGCAGCTACTTAGGCTGCCCTTGGGTGAATCAACGGATGTAAGCTGCCAACGCCCGCACCAGCCACTTAGTATCGTGGAGGCAGGCTCGGCAGCTGTGAACTCTCCGCTGCCGAGGGCAACTACCTGGTGTAAAGATCCTTGATGCTCGATCGGCTCGCGCCTTGCACGGACTCCGGAGAGCACAGCAGATCTGAGGATTTGTACAACAGCACTCCCTCTTCGGGCAATCGTTTCACCAACGGCAGCTGCTGTGGCCGCTGCACTGACGGCGGCGTTCGGAGCTGAATGACTGTCACCATGGCGCCTTTCCACCAAGGCCAGAGGGACAAGGCCAGCGCACGCCCAATCCCACCCCCTTAACTGCTGCCTTTGGGTAAGCCGCAGCAAATGCAGGGCATCGTACACAGGGGCACCATGCACAAACTCGAATTCTGTTAAGGGCGAACTCCTGCCAGAGAGACTGCCTGCTGATCTCTTGGGGTCCTTCTCACAAGTGCCTGGTATATTGACCCCCTGTTCAGCCGATTCTATCGCCACAGCAGCTGCTACCGGGCATCCACCATTATCGTTTTGGATGTGTTCCCACCCTTCAGTGTGCTCTGAAGAACCATAGATTTCAAAGAAAACAGATCACAGATATATGCACATCTAGGGCATAAAATGATCTAAAAATGAGCATTTAAGGGATCCCGAATACGGGGAGTGCAGTAGAGAAGTGCATATGCCTTGAAGAAATGTCGAAGCTCACCGCATTCAATTGAGGACCTCGTTTTGGGCCCCTCTGCCAAGGAAGGGCCTACAGAGCCCACCAGATATTGCTCTTGCCTCTGAGAGCTGAGTCCACAGACATGCGTCTCCTCATGTGAGTGAAACGGAGTTGAAGGAATCGCGCTTGGGTGGTCTTCCGCTGCCGCCGCAGCCTCTTCTAAAGACTCACGGCTACATCTCGCATCCGGCGCACCCACTGGATCTACAGGCGGCAAAATCTGCTCATCTTCAGAAATACTTGCGTATGCTTCCTCCGCCTGCCCGTGTTGCTCCTCTTGATGCTGCAAACTGAAGTCTACCAGCGCAACTTGCAAGTCGCACGTAACAGGATTTCCACCCGAAGAATCAGTCTTCCTCGTGGCATGAAGGCACGTACTACACTTCATACAGCTACATTCCTGGCCCAAAGTAGTACAGCTGCGCTGATCAGCCGAACAGCTGCAAGTTTGCTCCGTCGAATGCCTTGGGGACATGGCGCCACTGCCGCCGGTACTGCGTGACACAGTCGATGGCAACGCACTTGGCTCTGTCACTTCATCAGCCTGCAGGACTTCCAGGTGTGTCTGACAGTTTTGACGGTTCCTGCAGCCAGGCAATATGGAATTCCACACGTTAGTCAGCATTGCCTCGCACGGATTCGCAGCCACGGGAGCTCCACGTCAGACATTCAGCCGATAAGCGGGTCTCGCAGGTGAAGACCATCCACACATGAGGTAGCTTTAAGAAACTGAGGGTGAATCAGATGCTGAACTGGTCAGCAAATATGATTGCCTCATGAAATACTGTTAAGACGGTTGCGCGCCGAGATCCAGGTCACTCTGCCGATTCCATAGCCTTCCCGCACCGAAAAAGCCGTTACAGTAGTAGAAATCGCCACTGTTCTTCTATATAGCTAATATCGACTAAAGTTGGTTTCCAGGCGAGTTATGGGTTGTCAAAGGAACAAAATGAAAAGCCCGCCAGCGTGGAAGCTGGAGAGTAGCAGTGAATGGAGGTTCATCAGTAGTGCCAGCTTGATGCCAGAGTTCGCAGGCGTAGATTCACAATGAATCAGTATGTGCAAGGTTCGAGAATTTGGCACTCGGGGGAGCGGGCTCTCCACTGCCTCAGCCGGGCTACCTAACGCAACCCTTCCAGCTGAAGCAGCGAAATCCGCCAGCCACTACAGGCACCACCCATCGCCAAGGCCAATGCATGCATCGGTTCACTCAATTTAAAACCTGGTTCAACATTTTTGGAGGAGGAGGCTTTTTCTCAGACGCTTTACGTAGTGCGCGACTGGGCTTAATGGTGACCCCACATTCCGCTGGACCCTCTCGCCGTCATTGCGTGGCAATCACTCTCAGACTCTACTGTGTGTCCACTCCATAGTGCATGTCTAGCAGCCATTGAATTTCAACTGTCCATACTAATAGTGGCTCAGAAAACGCGATGGCGCATTAGTCGCACTCATGAGGCAGCAGTTTGGGATTTTGGCGCTGCTGCGTAGCTGCCCAAGGAGCATTTGCTTTGCTAGGCCGAAATACCAGCTTGCACACATAAATTAAAGAGCGATGATAATAAATCTTTGCCCCAACACTTTGTTTCCTGGGCTTTGCCTTTTTGGCCCGTCCATCCTGCTTTCCTCTTATTGCTGATCAAGTGCTTGGGGCCACAAGCTGTAACGGGCAACGCTCTACTTCAACGCTGTCTAGTAGGCCAGCAATACTAATCAAAATATCCGATTAAAAGTTGGCTAACTGGCACCGGCATCTCTCTTAGTATAGCTTGTTTTTTGCTGAGTCAGGCTACTCAACTGTAATACGACGCAGTGTTGCGTGCGTGCGAGCTAGATGCTACACAACATGCATCTAGCTCCCAATGTTCAGGGAATGATAATAAAGTGTAGCTATGCGTACTCTAGGTGCCTCCTTCTTTTTTTGAGAGCTCTGGTGAGTTCAAGCAGCGGAAGGCTGAAGTTCTTTTGTGAAACAATCAATAATCTTCTATGTAATTTGCATCGACTCTCGAGTGATGTACCCACCTACGCGCAACCCGTAATGGAGTGTTATGCGATACAGCTAGTCGCCGCCTGTCCACCGGCTGTTAATGCAAGGGGAATGTCAATAGCTCCTACAACCCATGCTTGTTTCAATCAAATTGCTTGGAACTTTGCTTGATTTACTCCGCATCTGTCTGGGGAAAAGTTCCTCTGGCTATGCAAGCTGAAGGCACAGAACTCCTGTTGGGCTGCACACACCGGGCGGCAAGCTTACATAAAACCAGTGACTGAACAGCTGATATAAGCGCATAATTTGTCAGCGGACAAAATACTTGTGAATTCATTGAGTCATGCGGATCAAGGCAAGTAACCGGCGGATGGGCAAGTACTCGAGGATTCCATGAGCCGGATGGAGATGTACGTTGTACTGTGCTTTGTAACTGATAAAAAGCATGTCTGCTTGTCAATCGTGTATTGAAGGAAGATGCACTTAATAATGATGGCTCTAATCATGCGGAGGAAATCGTCCACCTGCAGGGATTCTTTCGGCTCGAACCATCATACACGCCCTGTTTCATCCCCTTACGCCGTAATAGGCTCAACAGCAAGACTTGGAACAATAGAGAATGCTAGAAAAGAGAGATGCATTAATAGATCTGTATTTTAAGGAATATGAAACTTTGGTTCGTAAAAGCCACACCGTAGACAAACAGCTGTTGCGTCAAGTCTCTGCAGGACCGGTAGCGACTCAGCGATCAACAAGACCCGTGTAGCTTTCAGAAATGATGGAGTACTAGAATATACAGGAGCAAATGACACGCCTTCTAGCATCTGTTTGAGAAGGAAAAAAACCGTACTTGAAATATGTGGATGCCGGAACTGTGCCAACCGGCCCTAGCATACTGTCCCTTCAGGAACAAAATCTACGGCAGAACTGCATGGGAATTACATCAACGCTGAAATCAGGCAGGAGTGAAGGCTGTGCGGATCATGAAAGGCGTTTCAACGCTCGAATACACCCCGATAGGTAACACGGCTCCAGGGCAGGTAACATCCCTGCTGTTCTAGTGCCTTCTCCTCAAACCCCGGCCCTAACAAGACTTCATTATTGAAATGGGTTATTTAAATAAGGTTTCGTGCTCTCCGTCCGGAATGCGATAAGTTGGCAAGGGCCTCCAATACGGGACAAGTGCGCTCGTGGTTATGCCGAAGTCTGGACCACTATGCTCAAGCTTTCGAAGGGCCATTAAAAGTCTATCTTACGAAAGTTCCGGTTGTTTTTTGAATTAATGAGAGCAGCCTTCAAAGGCTCTTGGGATTAGTGTCTGTCCTCACGCTTTGACGCTCACTTTGACGGCTGCTGTACGCCTGCGAGTCAGCCACCAGCAACAGGCTGTTAAGTCATCGAAGATTGCAGTTGCGTGCAATTCAAGTCTGAGATTCAAGACAGTAGTTTCTCTACTGACCCGAAGAACGCCAGCTTCACTTCAGTCACAGGCCGCTAGCTATGAGGCATGAGTTTGTCGTTTGTTCATTCTTAGACCTTGCCCATAACTAAATTCGATTTGTTGAAATGCTTAACTATGGGAGAGCACCGCTCAGTTATATCAATGTCTGCCATAGCATCCTCTCCTATAATAATTTGTCACCTAAAATTTGTCTTAGTTATGATTTAGATGAGAAGCATCTTCACAATCCCCTTTCAAGGGCTAAGTTCCCTGATAGACGATGAGTGAGCAATGACCCTGCTATAGGTGCTGCACCACTACACGCAAATCCACCGGCAAATAAAGCAACTAAATGCCAGATTCTACACGATGGAGCTCACGTGTCAAAGTAGCCACGAACACCGGTTGCCCCCAAAACAGCATCTTAACAACGCACCTGCTTCTTTATGGCAGGTTGAGTCAGTTAATCCGAAACTGCCAGCGCATGCAACAGCCAAACAAATTAGGCATCAAAACTGAGCTCAGCTAAGGCAAATTGCTGGTCAAGCGAAGAAGGCTCACCAGGGAAACCAAAAGACCCTACGCATGATGCAACGGATTAAGGGAGCTACAGAGGATAGCGGTGCAGTTCGGGACACACCACGGGTGAAATATGCGCAGACACAGATTCGCACCAACTCTCAAGAATTGCTAGTGTTGCTTTACACTGCATCTGAGGTGCACCTGATCTCCAAGGAAAAGATGCAGAGGTGCAGTATGTTTTTGCACTTGTTAGCGCTGTTCGCTCAACTAGATTTGCTAATGGAAGGCAAAACGCAAGGATTGGCGAAAATGCGGCGGCGAAGCGCCACTTCAAATTGGAATAGTTTCCCATCAGCATGGTCCGTGGCTTGTTCTCAGCTGGACTCGTGCGCCACGACGCAATCCTAGGCAT
>NW_020312204.1:0-45082 GCF_002999335.1 Cyclospora cayetanensis | reverse complement strand
AAAATAAAAAAACAACTCTTTTTATAAATCCAACTACAAACCACCTGATCGTGCCCTTTCGCGCCGTGTTTTCACCTGTCTGCTCTCCTGCTCTCTCTCTCTCTCACTCTCTCTCTCTCTCTCTCTCTCTCTCTCTCTCTCTCTCCCTCTCTCTCGCTACAGTCTGAGCCGCCGCATGCTTCTCCTGCCTTCCAACGTGGGAAGGTTGCAGCGTGTATATCACACTAAGACGGCCCCTTCACAAGGCCGAAGCGTGCGGTTGCTGCTGCAGCAGAATGGGAAGGGTTTATGAGAGGCGTGGCAAGGGAAGAAAAAGTCTACAATTTCTACTCCAGCTCAAGGCCAGGCAGGAGCTATTTTGCCAGTCTGCGCCTCACGTATCCCTACCCCCCTTCGCCGATCCGACTTGTGCAGCCGAACAGCACTCTTTGAGCGATTTCCTTTTTTCTACCCCCCCATATGTCTACAAAGAAGGGCACACGAAACACCAAAAGGCGACAAAAAAGAAGGCCATCACACACCATATGCATGCCAACTTGGCGCTGGCCTCTTTAAGGCAGCATCCACGCGCACACGCAGTGGTCTCTCACCCTTTTATCGTCACTGCACTTGGCAAAGCCCCTCAGGCAGAACTTGTCATGCCTTTTAGAAAGGAGCTGCAGCTTCCTGTGAGCTTCTCTGGCTTCGGCCTCCTCTTTCTCCGGCCCCCCCGCAGCAGCACCGACGCAAATACTAACCACATGATTGAGCTGTCTTATGGCTAGCTCCTGCTGCACGCGCAACTCGTCATACTGAGGCCAAGGCACCAAAGCCGCATCGCCCCCCCCATCGCTGCCAACCCCCTTCAGATTTCTGTCTTGACGAAGCAATCGCTGCCAGCGGGGGAAAGGCCAAAGATCTGGCGAGGGAATGCGCAGGGGAAGAGGCTCCAACGTGTAGCCAAAAAGCGGCTCCGCCACAGAGCAGTCAGGAAACTTCGAGTTTACACTCTCCTCCGTTTTCAAACGAATCACACCCAGCTCTCCCTGCGGGTTCACAGAAGCCTCACAAGATATATATATATACATATATATATATATACTGACATCCACCATCGCTCGCAGGCAGCAGAGGCTTTCCCAGCCCTAATCAAGCCACACACAACCCCGTCAGTTCGCATGCACTCCGCAGTCGCTGCGGGGTTTTCGACAAACCTTCGTTTCGTCAATAACCACTGGATGCAGAGCCGCCGAGATGCATGCGTCCTCCAGAGAACACACTTTCACCCACTTAAACGCGTATCCAGTGCCGCTGCCACTGCTCGGGCAGCAAGCAACTGGCAGCAGGCCCCTTACAACACCTGCAGAGGGGCCAACATCGTATTTCGCAGAAGGCAGATTACGCCGCTGATCGGCCTTAGAAAGCTTCATGCCAGAAGAAATGCAGTCGAAACTACACGCAGACTGCTCGTGCTCTGCCCCACTCGACAACACCCAGACAGAGAAACAGACAGACAGACAGCAACACACTTGTCATTCGCGGCTCTACACGACGTGGCTTTCAATCGCCAATCATAGTCATACCACCAAACACTGCATATGCAGCTCACCAGAGGTATCCTTGACTGCAGGCATGCCCCCAGGAGAAACACCAATCCAGTCTAAGGGAGCCTCCACGTCAAAGAAACCTGCATGCACGTACAACAAGGGCACGCCGAAACTCGGGAAACGCCAAATAGGAAATTCCAACAACATTCCAAATTGCCGTCAGAGAAAAAATCGCCATAAGAGAAGGTGAGTACACAATGACATTTTTAAAACCGCAATCTTGGCACAAACAAATGCCCACATAGGTCTACAGCGATGTCCATATACACATATATACGCACATATACACACAGATACAGTCATATATGTACTTCCCCATCCATGTGCCTGCACAACAACCTTACACGCATGTACAGACAGAGACATGTCCATATTCTATGCACACCTAATACATCCCCCCCCACATGTACAGATAGATGTACTTGCCCCATTCATGCATACCTACGTACATGCACGGATGACTCAAACGGAATCACAAACGTAGACCCCTCTGCATGCACTCTATTGCACATCTGTGCGTGCTTGACGCCGAGGGGTCGCATGCACGTGTTGTCTGCATGTGAAAGCGAAAAAAGAGAAGAGCAGCATCTCCCCCCCAGTAAGGCCTGCCCTTTCCGCCTGCCCTTTCTGTTAACGGCAGCCTGAAAATCATCGCTGAAAACGCTGCCTTGAAGGCTACGCAAAAACGCGTGCCTGACCTTCGTGGAGGATATCCACTTCGGGCATGGAAGCAGCAGCGGCGGGTGGAGCTGCAAGCCTTCTTTTGAAGACAGAAATAGGCAGCTTGAAGTGCGCTTCAGGCCAAACTGGGATGGGATGTACGTGTATCAGCGAACAGTGCAGCTGTAGAGCTCCCTCGCTGCATCCAGTTTGCGTCAAAACAACGAGCAACTGCTGGGAAGCGCAGAGAGACACCGGCCGGCCAAAAACATCCGCCGTGTAGAGCAGCGTCCCTCCAAGAGTAAAAATACGCAAGCTCCTAGCGACGCACACACGCAGCACCCACCAAACCCCCCTAAACAACACGTATACTCCGCGAGGGCACGCAGGCATGCAGGTAGGTAGGTAGGTAGGTAGGCACGCAGGTAGGTAGGTTATTAGAGCAAGCTGCTTGGCTGTGATTTCTGTTTTGCATGCAGCACACAGATGCCCTGGCAGCAACAGCAGTGCAACACTAGCCAGTAGCAAGTATACGCTTTAGGAGGCCTTTCTGGAGCCTCTCTGCTACCTCTGCAAGTCACAAGAGCGGCCTAGAACAGTATTTTTTCCGAGACGCTTTCTTCCTCCCCCTTCCCCCCTCATTGAAACTTCTTCAGGCTGGAAGCAAACACACTATGGCGAAGGGCGCAAAGCTCGAGCCTGCCTACTTAGCATCTGTGATTGCAGCCACGAAGGCATCCCCTGCGGCAACTCCCAGGATTTTCTCCCCCTCGGGGAAGTGTTTCACCCAAGAACCTGCATCCAAGAAGGAGCTGCAGATAGAGACGAAAGCACAAGACCAAAGGGCACCCATGGCGAGGCAGTCGGACAGAGAGACAGAGACACACACACCCCAGGTAGAAGTCTGGCCGCTTGAGCCACACACACACGCCGCATCTGAATTTTTCTCGGAAGCGCATGCGTGTTTATGTCTCTGACTCTTGAAGTGTACCGCCCCTCATGAAGTAGGTTTCTGAGCAGGAAATACCGATGCGAAAAACGATTTGGACTTCCCATTGCCCCCTCCGCTCAAAACCTTGCATCCCCTCCCAACAGGCCCAGTCAAGAGACAGGAATAGCTCTACCTAATGCTGGAAAAAAGCGCCGCTCACCGAAACTCCATGACACTATGTGAGGCTCCAGAGGCCGCGAGGAGAACACCAGCCCTGCCTGAAGGAAAAACAATTCAGAAAACGCCTCATCCGAGAGTATGCGGGCATGAGCGCAAGAAGACACATGCACACATACACACACGCATCATACAGAGAGCTATACAGAGATATCCAGACAGACATCTAGACACACATACACCCACACAAACACACATACATACACACATACACATGCACACAAATACACACCCATTTACCTTTTCACACTCCCTAACGCAGACCATACAAAACAGATATGCGTAGATCTCCTTCAAGCCCAAAGGCAGGGCTTGCTGACTGGTGTGTGTGTGTGTGTGTGTGTGTGTGTGTGTGTGTGTGTGTGTGTGTGTGTGTGCGTGTGTGTGTGTCATCAGCACGGGATGGCTATTGGCGGCCTTCTCTTGAGACGCGCGCACTGCACGTCTCCCTTCCTACCGATTCGTGCTTGGCAAGCACCGTCTAAAAATGCTGCACACGGTTGCACGAGACTAGAGCAGCATGCATTGATAGGGCCTGGTAACTGCCCGGAGGGAAAGAGGGGAAGCCTCACACAGAGCAGCCGTGAAGGCATTCTGCAGATCTGCGAGCTTTCTGTGAGCCGTTCCCTCGGCGGCAGCTCCCTGCGCGAAGTTGAAGATATCGAGGATCGAGTTGTCTGCAGTAAGTGTCTTCGTTATATGGCCGTGTTGCGTCCAGTAAAGACACCTGCCAAGAAGCAGAACAGAGGAAGAAGGGTTGAGGAGTGAGGCGCTTGCATGCACAGCGGCTCCAAGAAGACTGCGTATGCAGGCAGCTGGAGCGCAGCAAGGCCAGGGGTTCTTCCAGATGAGATATTTTAGCCGCAAAAAAACAGAGAGACACACCCTCAATACTCCCGAGAAGGCGCGATGCTTCATCACGATGGAAAACACTCACAAGCACGCATGTTTTTTGTACACCCGCATAGAGGTGTGGCTCGTGCATACACGGAAGCCTTGCCGTCCATTCGCAATTTATTTGTTGCATGCGTGGCTGTCTCAGCGTTGCTCTCACCAGGGTTTGCCTGCGTCTGCTGGTTGGGGTCCTCCCCCCGGGTGCAAGAAAGGCTGTCTGACTTCCTGCTGCTTCTTCGTGAGCGCACTGAGCAACGCCTGCATCTCTCGCAGCTGTGCTTGCACGTCTCTCACACTTGGGGCGAAAGCAGCATCGGCATCCTCCTCTGCGAAAGGCAACTCCATCGAACGTCTGCCAGGCACTTCCGATTCATCACTGCTGCTAGCGCTGTCGTTTGCCCGTAGAGATGTCTGACGGTATCTTCTCCCCGCCTTTCGGTCCTTCACGGGAGCTGCAGCGGCACATGACATATACGCAGCACAAGAAAGAACCCCCTCGTGTCCACTCAGCAGGCCCCCCCTTGCAATAAGTCCCCTTCTCCCGCCATATCAGGTGCCTCAAAGCACAAGGCTTCTCTACGCACACGCGCTGTACACCCAAAAGGCACTCTGCAGCGTGCAGCACATCCTCGCAGCATTACAGAAAGAGAAAGAAAGTAAAAGAAAGAGAAAAAGAAATAGAGAAAGAGAAAGAGATAGAAAGATAAAGAGAAAGAAAGGGAAAGAAAAAGAAAGAGAGAGACAGAGACAGAGAGAGACAGAGAAAGACAGAGAAAGGAAGAGAAAGAAAGAGCGATCCTTTAGACCCCTCGATTAAAATTTATCGCCAAGACAGCCGTCACTTGCACAGGCGCACGAAGACACACACAGTTGTCAAGGCCCACACATAGCAATTGCCAGACAAAACGGATATATTTTTAAGCCGAGGCTACGTCAGGGAGGGGGACCACATATATACATCTGCCCGCATGCGCGTCTGTCTGCGCTTGCCCTCCTCCCCCCCCTCCGCCTTTCCCGCCAAGCCACTGCGCCTCTCCCTCGGTGGTTCTATTTGTGTCTTGTCTGACATGTTTCTTCTGCTTCCATCTCGTCAAAGAGGCCTTCCCCCTCAGCGTCTTCTTCGGATTCTTCGGAAGAGTTCTCCGCTGCCTCGCGGCTCAAGAACGCCTCCACTGAAGTCGCAGCCACGCCCTCGCCTAAGGCACGCACAGGGAAAACAGCAGACAGCAATCTATCCACCTTCCTCCCTCCCATCCATCTATCTACCTCCCTCCCATCCATCTATCTACCTCCCTCCCATCCATCTATCTACCTTCCTCCCATCCATCTATCTACCTTCCTCCCATCCATCCATCTACCTTCCTCCCATCCATCTATCTACCTTCCTCCCATCCATCTATCTACCTTCCTCCCATCTATCTACCTCCCTCGCTTCGCAGAGGAGGAGGCCTAAGCACACCAGCGGCTGGCAAGAGCACTGGCTGCAAGGCGACGCCTTCGTCTTTCAGAGACTGCAGCGCCATCCAAGAGCAACGCTGCCTCGATATTTTCATGAAGGCCTTTAAAAACTCCTTTTCAGGCGCATAAGGCAGCACTCATATCCTTCTCCCCCCAGCACCGGCATCCCGCTTTCTCCATCCTCCTGCCTTCTCCTCTGCTTTCTCCATACCCCTTTTCCTACTTTCTTCATCCCCCTGCCTTCTCCTCTACTTTCTCCATTCCCCTGCCTTCTCCTCTGCTTTCTCCATACCCCTGCCTTCTCCTCTGCTTTCTCCATACCCCTTTTCCTACTTTCTCCATTCCCCTGCCTTCTCCTCTACTTTCTCCATACCCCTTCTCCTACTTTCTTTATCCCCCTGCCTTCTCCTCTACTTTCTCCATCCTCCTGCCTTCTCCTCTGCTTTCTCCATACCCCTGCCGTCTCCTCTACTTTCTCCATACCCCTGCCTTCTCCTCTACTTTCTCCATACCCCTTTTCCTACAATCTTTATCCCCCTGCCTTCTCCTCTACTTTCTCCATCCTCCTGCCTTCTCCTCTGCTTTCTCCATACCCCTGCCGTCTCCTCTACTTTCTCCATCCTCCTGCCTTCTCCTCTGCTTTCTCCATACCCCTTTTCCTACTTTCTCCACTCCCCTGCCTTCTCCCCTGCTTTCTCCATCCCCCTGCTTTCTCCTCTGCTTTCTCCATACCCCTGCCTTCTCCTCTGCTTTCTCCATCCCCCTGCTTTCTCCCCTGCTTTCTCCATCCCCCTGCTTTCTCCCCTGCTTTCTCCATCCCCCCCTTCCTGCCTCGCTCCAATCAGACGTTGAGTTACGCCTGTCAAAGACAGCCCTCCCTCCCCCTCGAACCCGCAAGCCCTTAATGACTTGCGTCTTCCAACTTCCTCAAGAGGTGGCTGCACTGCTAAAGCTTTGCATAAAGTGCCAGTCCACGCACGACAACGAGAAGAAACCAAGGCAAACTTTACCGGCCGCAAGTTGCACTCACTCACTTCCTTCCCCTCCCCGCTATCCCTGCTATTCCCCATCCGTATCATTTCCTCACCTTCATCACCCCTTGACACTTCAGGTGCTCTGCGCTTTCCTTTCTTCTGCCTCTCCGCCTTCTGAGTTGCCCCTCGCTCTGCCTCTGGCCGTCTCGCAGCAGCTGATGCTGCTTTGCCGTCGGATTGAGCTCTTGAACCTGCAGCCTCGCTGCTTCGACCCACTCCTGCAGACATCTCCACTGCCTTCTGCACAGCCTGTCGTAGCGCCTCACGCCTGAGAGAGACATAACCGAGGCAACCGTCTTCCCGCAGCAGCACGATAACACCGTGCAAACCAGAAGCAGCAGCTTCTGAAGCAGAAAGCAGCGAGCAAAGGGCCGTCAGCCTGCCGTCTTCTGCGCCTGCATGCAAGCGGCAGACACAAGGGTACGTGAACACAAGTAGACGCGCTCCTCAATGTCTTTCCGCCGCGGCTCACTCAGCGGCTCAAGAAGAAGGCCTGCTTCTTAAAGAGCTCCTCTGCAAGGAGCAGCAGCGAAGCTCTGGGAGACGGCAGCAGGAGAGTTTTCAGGGGGTTTCTTGCTCGCAGCTGCGAAACAACAACGATTTTTCTTACCCTGCACAGTCACGAGTGGCTCCGCCCGCTGCAGGCACCAGACGTCTATTCGCCCCTCTCTCGAAACACTGCAAAGCAGGGGGCAGACGTCTGTCCCCCCAACGACACTGCGCAAAGCTTCTTCCTCCGTCAAGCATGCAAGCGGCTGCAGCAAACCGAAGCCAGCAGCTAAACAGGGGGGCAACTCCATCACCTCCCAGCCACTCTTCACGCTGCACTGCCGTAGCTGCGAACCTCCTGGAAGCAACAGCGCCTGCTCTCCAAGCCTGCAGCAAAAATATCACACAGCACTCCTGGAGCCGCAAGTGTGTGGAAATTCAGATTTTGAGGGGATCCTCAAGGAAACGTTCGCGGCGAGGAAAACTTCTCCGGCCATGCCAGAACAAACAAGCAATAACACACTGAGGGGCAAACCCGAGATAGCCTAACGGCTAAACACACGCAGAAATATACATATATATAAATATATCAATATATACACACTCGTACATACAACACGCATACTCATACACAAACACACACGTGTCCGTAAACACACACATACACACTCACACATAGACACTCATATACATAGACACACAAATACACACTCGTATACACACATTCATAGAGACTCATACATACACACACACACACTCATACATATACACACACACATACACTCATACATACAGACTCATATGCACTCATACATACACTCATACATACACACACACATACACTCATACATACACACATTCACTGATACATATACTTACCAGCACGGTTGAGCAGCGGCTTCCTCCGGAGCGCAGAGTTTGAGGGGAGTGAAATCCTTGAGCACAGAAAATGTCTTTCCGCATCGCTCGAGGAGCACCAAGCGACGCTTTGTGGTGCTGATAGCCACTCGGTGGCCAAGAGGTGACACAGCAAGACGTGATCCTGCCTCTACCGGCCTGTGCGCAGAGTTGAAAAAAGCATTATTTCACAATAAAGAGAAAAGACAGAAGAGCTCTGCTTTTCGGTGTGCGCGCCTCCCTTCGAAGGCTTACCCCCCTTTTCCCCAAGACAACGGTCCCCTCCTCTCCCTCCCGCCTCCCCCTCATGGAGGTTCAAAGTAAGGGAAGGGGGAGCAGATGAGGGCAAGCAACGAATGCAGCAGCAACTGACGGAAGCTCTTTTGTTTGCTCGTGTGTGTCTTCAGGCCATGCCGTGACGCTCACGCCGTCGCTGTACAGCACGATCACCATGAGCCGCCACTTGCCGTTTTGGAGTCTTTCTGAGACTTTCGCAGACTCCTCCTGCGCTGTTTCGGAGGGGACGTAGCAGCACACCACGTCCACTGGCTCCGCCATCCGACAGCAGAGAAGCTGTTTGGAAGATGCAACAAGTCGCAGCGGGTGCTGCAGTTGCGTCTTCACTTCGAGATGCCACAGCTGCCCGTTGGTAAGGCCTGCGAAGAGCTGCAGCGGTGCACTTGCCTCCTGAGCCTCTGCTGCTGCAAGGGCTGTCACACCGCCATCAGCAGCAGCCGCTGCTGCAATGGTGAGCGTGCTGCTCTCAGTCTTCACCGCTGCAGCTGCGCCTGCTGCTTCAGAAGGAGGCAGCGGGAGCAGCCGCTGAACTCCAATAGTCGATGACCTATCAAACGTGAAAAAGTGCGCATTGAACGCATCCGCACGTGCCGCTGCACCCTCTGCAGTCGCTGCTGGCTCTGTAGGTGTCTTTGAAGCGGGAAAACGCATGACTGGACAGAGGCCTTTCGGAATGCAGCCCATCTCCCCCCCCTTAGGGGCCTCCCACTGCAGGGCGAAGGTATCTCTCTCCGCAGTCATTTCGCGCGCATGCAGCAGCAGAGGCCTCTGGGGCAGTCTTAGTCGGCAAGCAGACAACGAGACACTCAGCGGGGGAGGGAGAATATGGCCGCGAAACACGAAGACACCCCACAACCCCCGCGAAATCGAAGGAACTGCGGAGGAAGCGTGCCTCGCACTTATCCAGAAGCCGCAGTCCTCTGCAGTGTCACTTCATATGCTGCCCGAGGAAAGCAGCCAGAGGTGAGACTTCCAATTGGCAGGCGAGCCAGAGGGAGATGGCAGCCTGCCGCAGCGCCCATCCGTTGCGTCCACTTGAATACGCAGCTGCACACGACCCCAGTGTTGGATTTCAGATTTGATTTTTGGCTTTTGAAATTACGGAAAAGACTCGATGCTCTTCACAAGAAGAAGACGAAGACAATGCGGCGCGGTGGAACACACCAGTTGAGGGTGGTGGTGGGTGGGGGCTGGTCGGTCGGCATCGAAGGTTCTGCTCGTGCAGCAGTCCCCAGTCTTGAAAGAGTAGACACTAAAAAATATATCGCAAACATTCCTTTTTACGGGTGCATGCTGTGTTCAAAACCTCCAAAACGGTTCTTCTGCTGCGCCGGGGTCTGTCGACTTCAAGCCCAAGCGGGAGATTGCCCTCTGTAGGCGAAGTCGGATGGCGTGGCTGTGCTGTTTTCCCAGCGCGTGCGCTGCTTCTTAAATGCTCCTATTGAGCTATCTCTAGCCCCAAATGCTTCTGAGGCCTCGTCCAAGTAGCTTGCCTACACGGCTTTTGCCGTCACTCCCTCCCGTCTTCTTCCTGTCAGCCTCTTTGTTGCGCCGACTCTGGCAGAGGCTCGGCATCGGCTTGCTATGCCTGAGACAGCCCTGTACAGCGTCTCGGCACATGCGCAGGTTTAGCGGGTAGCAGCTCGGCCCTTGCATGCTCCTGTGTGTCTAGATTATGCGCGATGCAGCAAGCAAATAACTAGCTCTCTCACGAAGCAACATGCATAAGTACCATCCAAAATGATGCATCTAAACTGATGCACACCTGCAGAGGGCTATAAACAATATGCGGTGCCCCAAAGCCAAAGTGCCTTTAAAGGCAATGAAACCGAGAGAGCGCAACAAAGCACAAGCACTTCTTAGAAAGCATGACGTGTCACTTGCCCTACTGGCCATAGCTTCTCAGCTACACAAAGAGACAGGCATATAGGGTATAGAGCCACTGTAGTGCCCTGTATCCCAAGGGAGCATTTGTATGTGTGTATATATAAGGCCGCACGGGCTTCCTCCTCCTGTCGCAAGGCCAACGGTTAGTGCTCACTCTGGGGCGAGAAAAAAATGCCAATATCGATTCACCAGGCAAGGACTAAAGACTCTTAGTAATTGCATAATCTGGACATTCTCACAGCAATCAGAAAATCACCCCGTATCATCAGATAGTGGCTTCCTCATGCATGAGTGGATCAAACCATCTTTGCAAGTTAAACAGCTCATGAAATTTCCATGTTCTTTCTCTTAGTGACCACACCTGCCGTTGTGAAGGGGCGTCAAGACTGTTTGTCATCAGGACTTACTTTCTACAAAGACAGTGGACGTGGGTCCTCTTGACTGCGCGCAAGTGTATCGCCTCTTCTAGGGTCACCATGGATAGACACTTCAACCCGGACTCCACACAAATTTTATTGAATTTTCTGAGTATGTCTCAAAAGACGCTCCTCCTCCCTTCCCTGCGAGCGCTCCTCCGCGACATGGGGGACAGGCTCGGTGTGGGTGCGCGTAGCGTCACTCCTCAAGTACTCCGATCATTCGCAGTTGATTGTACAAAGCATCTACTGCACACGCACACAGTATTGGGTCATTTTGTCTCTGGCGAATACTCTTGTGCAGTCAATAAGATTCGCGAAAGAACAGGAGGATCGACTAGTATATGCTGTCCCGTCCTTAGTTCAACATAACAGATGCAGTACAAGGAATCGATGCGTAGCTGAGACCGCTAGAAGCGGGCGTGCGACACCAGTTTGCTGCGTTAGTTCCTTAGATACTGACGCTTAAGAAAAAAATGACTGAGGCTGCTCGCTGGTTTGCGCGAGCTGCAAGCAGACTTTTTGCCTGTACTTGCGCTCATCCGTGAGCCAATTCCCGGAGACCACATCATCTCCAAGGCGCACGCAGGGCCCGTATGGCTGTGACAAAACTGCCTGCTCGCAATGATGCACACAGTCTGGAATTTGAAGCAGCCCCTGCGTGGACGCCTCCCCACGATACGACTTTCTTTACCCTACCAGGCTCCTGCATGGATGGCTGCACCCGTTGGCTGCAGGTGTTTTCGCGACCCCTCAACATGCAAAAGACCCCGTCCTCCTGTCCTACACAACTCTCTGGCTGCTTAGGTGCCGCTCCGACCCAAATGCTTTTCGGCCAAACCAGTGGCGGTGACGCCTGTGATTGTTGGCGAGTTGCCTGCAAAGCTTGAGACGTTTAGCAAACGTGCTGTAAAAAGCTTAGACATGAACCTTATGGATGCAACCGGCTTTCGCGCGATCACGCAGGCTGCAGCGCCCGCTTGTAACGTGTGCATTTTGCATATCTGAAACTTCCTGATAAGCAACAGTGCAAGGCCCTAGAGGGTGCTGTCTAGCAAGCTGCGCACGGTAGAGCTGTACAGCAAAGAGCGCAAAGACATCATGATCTACAACCTCACGCAGCTGCAAAACACATGCTTGTCTCCTTGGTCGGTGCAACTAGGAGAGTGGGTAGCTTTGGGGCCGAAGGCAGCAGCGAAGAAGGAGCGAATTTGGTAGAGACGGCGAGGGAGCTAGGGAGAGTGAGAAACAGCAGCCCGCAGTCCCTAGCTGACTGAATGCGTCTACATACAAAAAAACGAAAGCAAAAAGGAACGAGTGCAGCTGGAGCTCTGCCTGCCCTTAGGCTGGCGAATTCTCAGCTGGAAGCGTTCTAATGCTTCCTATGGCAGCAGCAGCCACGCAAAAATCGCATGCAAGATACAATAGGCCGGTGAGTGAAGGCCCTCTTCCTTGCAACTACCGGGTGCTGCTCCGTGAGCCGTACGAACCCCGCCAGTATGCTGAAGACTCCCCGTGGCCTTTCGCGTGCACTGCGTCCCTTAAGGGAACCTGCCATAGGCCACGCGAAGGCTGAAAAATGAGTAGACAGCCCTTAGAGAGAACCAGAGGATTTGCTGGAGAGGCAAGCCTCCGTTCAAATGTCGAGCCCATTCATTGTTGCGTACACCCGAGGCATATCAAACAAAACCATTTCCTGGTGCGCACAGCCACCCCATACGCAGGACTACCCCACAAAAGCGTCGCTCGGTGCTGCAGCGGTGGCATAGGAGCAGCGCTTACCGGCTGCCACAGCATGGACCCCAGCAGATGCTTGAGCAACAGCACACGCAAGACTGTACCTTGGGCAACACTTTCACCAGCAATAGCAGCAACACACGCTAGGCGCACGACAAGCGTCTTACATTGTGTAAAGACAATCGAGCGTTTGTAGCCCCCGCGGCGATGAGAGCAGCCTCGACTCGTTGTCTCTCGACATTACACCCAAACAGGCCCAAGCGCTTCAGCTGTTTCCCTGCAGGAACACACAGCAGAGCTGTCGAAGGGGCGAATTCCTAAGCTTTCAGCGCATTTCGTTGCGAACTTCCCCCCCTTCTCCCACGCAGAGCAGCGCAGCGGGCGAAACACGGAGGCAAGGCAAGCATGCCAGTCAGTCATACAGGAAAAGAGACAACAAACGGTTTTTCAAGGAGTGTCTCGTCTGGAGCAGCGAGCCATACAGGCGCATGCTGCAGCCGCGTGTGGGGAGGCAGCACAAGCGCTATCCCTCGCAGGAGCATAGATACCTGAGGCAACGGTGAAGGGCGAATCGGAGAAGGCCGAAGTAACCCTCCAGCAATGCGAAACGTCAAGAAACTTTAGCAGAGGCAGCTCAGCCAGCAGATGCGCAAGCAGGCCGTCGTCAATAGCTCTGCAGAGCAACGAAAGCAGCAACAGGCAGGCGAAAGCTTCACCATTCAGCACAGTGCTGCTGCCGATATTATCAGGAGGCATAACCACATGCCCGGTAGCTCGAATCAGCGGCTGGGGAGCCTCAAGAGGGCTCACGCAGTGTGGCTCAGCTTGAGGCGGGAAATCGATTGGAGAGAAAAGGCGAGACGGAAGAGACAGGCGCGAGACACAGGTCCCGTGCACGACAAATCCAACATCTGCAGCTTCGAGCAGCCGTCCACCACTGCTGAGACTGTTGTCGTTGTGACTGCGGTGTCTATACACCCCACAGAAGCAGAGGAAGGGCACCGACGCAGATACCACATGGCGGCCACACTGGCGAAGCACACGTGCGCAGGAGGCAGTGCATCACGGGGGTTCTTTCAACGCGCTGGGAAAATCAATAAAAGCTTTCTCTCTCCTAAAATATCCCGCTGCCAAGACATCCCGCACGGCTTTACTGCCACAGCTCCTGCAGCCTCTGCTGCAACTGCTTGCCTGCGAGAACGAGCGCTTGAAGGTTAGACAGAGAAGCAAAGACGGCGGCAGAAGAGTCGTCGATGGCCGTCCCTCGGAGGTCAAGAAACTCCTGCTCGCCCACACGAAATCCACTGCACAGGAACCTTATTTTTGGCACTCCTGCGCTTCTTGCTGCAGTTCCTAGACGCGAACTACATACATGGACATGTGCAAACATTACTTATACAGGCAAGCACACACATACACTCCTACATACATGCACACACACACACACATACATACACTCATACATACATACGCACACACTCATACATACATACGCACACACTCATACATACATGCACACATACTCATACACACACACACACATACACTCGTACACTCATACATACACACATACACTCGTACACTTACACCTACACCCATACACTCGTACACTCATCCATACATACGCACATACATACACTCGTACATACATACACACACACACACACACACTGCTTCCAAAGGCCGCAACGCCTGAGCCCGCAAAGAGCTGCTTTGACGTGGCAGAGGCAGCGCACAAACAGCAAAGATCAGACAGTAGCGGGAGACATGAGCCCTCACGAGTGTCTTGGCTGCTGCTGCCAAAACTGCAAAGTCCTTCATCTCGCTGCAACGAGCGAGAGAGAGAAATTTGACTGGCGAGATGCACTCCTCTTCCTGCTGCTGCTGCACATGCTGCTTGTGTTGCGGTGTGAAAAGGGCCTTAAGCGCGCGGCAGGTGAGGCGACAGCATCCCCTGGCTCCCGCTGTTAGCCCCAATGCCACGCGTTCAAGCCGCGGCAGCAGGCCCAGTGTGGAGAGTGCCTCATCTGTCAACGAGAAGGAGTCTCTCAAGTCAACACACCGGAGTTCGCGCAGCCTGCAGCACGACACGCACAGAGGAAAGCATGCGGGGGATAGGGGGGGATGGAGACGGTCGGATGGATGGAGGTGGTGGGCGCCTGGGATGGGGAAAGGGGCACATCGCATGCAAGCGGGTGTGCTGGGCTCCAGCGGCGGCACTTGCATGCCTGTGGTAACCTTGACTCCGTTATCCATCCACAAACTCGCACAGGCAGGAAAGCGGCTGCGGAAGCATGTCACACCTGAGCAGCAGCGTCCTCAGACTCTTATCCGTCAGTCTGTTGCAACGCCGCAAGACAAGAACCTGCAGTTTCTGGGGCAAGGCGCTGCTACGAGCTCTGGATAGCCGCTCCAGCTGAGACGCACTCAGCCCACCGCCTGCGGTGACCTCTAGCAGCCGCAAACTCGGGGAGCTGCATGCAAAACAGCCGCAAAGGCGATGATAGCAACTGCAGCAGCAGCAGGAGCAGCTCGCTCCGCGTTCAAAAAAGACGCACTCTCTCTCTAGGTCTCTTTCCCTCTAGAAGAAGAAGTCGCGCCCGCTGCGTAAATGGCAGGTGCTGCTGCTCTCTTCGAGGCGGCCATGGCAGCGGTGACATCAACAACAATAGCAGCAGTGATGACATCAGCAACAATAGCAGCAGTGATGACATCAACAACAATAGCAGCAGTGATGACATCAACAACAATAGCAGCACTGATGACATCAACAACAGCAGGGGCAGCGATCCGTGCAGAGCAAGCCATCTCAAAGTGTGTGTTGTTATGTTGCTCTACAGGATTTTCGCTTGGTGAGGTGTCTAAGTCGTCCAACCGTGGGGTGAAAGAAAGCTTGCCTCATGATTGCCTTTACGAGGGTCTCTGCAAAAGTGGTAGACATCGAGGCATCCCCAGAGAAACGTAACACGCGGCGCTGACGACGAACGACTCCTGCGAATCGGCGACATGCTGCAGCATTAGCAGCAGCAGCAGGGAAGCCGACAGCAGCAGCAAAGGGCACATGAGCTGGCGAAAAAAAATTGCGCCTTCGGTAGATCCCGGTGCCGTGTAAAAGCAGCGGGGGAGCGACAAAATCGCGAAAGCAGCATCGGCAGTAGCAGGAGCAGTAGCAGTAGCAGTAGCAGGAGCAGTAGCAGGAGCAGTAGCAGAAGTAGTAGCAGAGGCATTTGCAGTAGCAGTAGCATGTGCAGTAGCATCTGCAGTAGCAGTAGCATGTGCAGTAGCAGAAGCAGTAGCATCTGCAGTAGCAGTAGCATCTGCAGTAGCATGTGCAGTAGCATCTGCAGTAGCATTTGCAGTAGCATGTGCAGTAGCGGCATCAGCAACAATCGCTTGCGGAGCGTTAGCTGCAAGAAGAAAGACCGACTCATGCCGAGTTCTTTTCCGCCATAATCGAGAACTTGCAGCACCAGCGGCTCTGGCAGCTCTGCCCATGGTCGCGAATGCGAAGCAGCAGGAGTAGCAGGTGCCATACAATCCACGAAACTGCGGCTATTTTTCGAGTCTGCGATGGTTTCTTTCTTTGTGATAGCTGAACAGGAGGAGACTCTTAGAGCCTCTGTGTCTGTGGCTGGAGAGCTCTGTCCTACGAAACTCTGCAGAGCGGGAGAAGACGCCCCCAAGGCAAGTCTGTAGCCTCCGGAATTCTCGCCTTTTCGTGTGGTGGTAAAGGCATTGCCGCAGCTAGAGGCGCTCATGGCAGAACCAGCAACACGTGGGGGTATGACATATGAGGTCCCCCAAGATGTGCCCGCTTCGTTCTTTCGGTGTGTTTTGCGAGATCGCTCTGCTCCAAAGGAAAACGCAGAAATGCTGCAACTGTTGCTACTGCAACTGCTGCTGCTACTGCTGCAAACGCTACTGCAACTGCTGCTGCAACTGCTGCTGCTACTGCTGCTGCTGCAACTGCTGCTGCAACTGTTGCTACTGCTGCTACTGCAACTGCTGCTGCTACTGCTGCGTTTCAGTTTCCAGCGAAAAGGCACAGCTCGCGCCCCTTCAGCGTCTGATGCAGCCACTGTTGGCTCTCCAAAGGCTGCTGCAACGGCACCACAGAAGCCAAAGGCGTCTTGAAGAGGACGCTGCATTGCCGGTGCAGAGTCATTCCTGGGCTTCCTCGCCTCACTTCCTGACGCTTCCCCTTTGGATGCCGTAGGAGACACAGTTGCTGCAAGATCTTTGGCGAGAAGCGCTCCTGTTCCCGATGCAGCGACTGCCGTTGCCACAGCTGTGTCGGCTGCTGCTCTTGCGGGCAGGCAAGGCACTGCAGCCACGAGGTGTCGGGGGGCAGAGGCATCCTGTTGCGCCTGGCTGTTGAAGAGGCTGCAGTCTAACTTCCTCGAGTTTGTGGTGGTTCCCCCCGAGTCTTCCGCAGGCTTTGTATCGAAGAACTGGCGAATCGCCTCAGCGGAGAGCTGAGCTCCTCTAGCGGTCCTGCTGCTCCTGATAGACAGCAGTGTCGCTCTCCGTTGCTGCCGAGGCATGCTATAGCATGGGGAGGCCCCTCCCGCTGGATTTGCCCCTGCTGCCGCCACGCCATCCGGCATGCTTGCAGCAGCTGTAATATGGACACCCCAGTCGGAGCACTATGCGTTGTTCCCTGCAGCTATGTGGAGGAAACAGAAAAGACGCACCGTCTCGTTGGGGGCCTCATAGGTGTGTTTTGCTGTGTGGCGGTTGTCGCCGCTGCAGATGGCACTCCTCCTGCTGTCTGTACTGGTATTTCAGTTGCAGTTGCTGGAGAGAAGCGCACGTGGAAGGGGCGGCAGTTAAGGCCAATGTATTCCCTGGGGTTAAGCAGAGAGAGTGCCAGAGCCCTCGCCGAGCGGGATGTGGCATTTGGGAGGTTTCCCACTAACCAAAACGGAAAAGAGGATAAGACAGAGGCTTCTTTGTTGGAACGAGATGCTGAAGATAGCAGCGGCACGCGTGAGCTGCTGCTGCTGCTATGATACCACGGATGCTGGTAATGCTGCGCATAGTAGTGCCGCCGCTACGGTTGCCCCTTCCGCCCGCTGCTGCGGGCCTCAGCAGCACCCCCCATGAGATGTCGCAGCGAGGAACCGAGAGGCTACGAGAACTGTAACATGCTATTATTTGAGTTTATTTTGTTCTTTTGTTTCCCGGAGCACAGTATTTCCTTGAAAAAAGCACCGCTTTGGCATGTGTGTTTGTCGCCCGGCATCGGCTGCAAACTGCAGGGTGGGAGACTGGCGTTACGTTCCTGGCTATTGCGCTTGGTGCTGAGGTTGTTCAGGGATTTGACATGGCTCTGTATGTGCACTAATATCTACGCTATGTAAAATCTGCCTGCCCAGCTTCCTGGCAGAACGCGAGGGGTTCAGCTTGCGCCGCTTTGCCAGGAATGCCGGTGACAGACCACTGGAGGTCTACTCCAACCTAAGAGGAAGCTCATTACCGTATTCGAGCCTTCATTGGTCATTTTCTTGCTTGCTGATCTCTCCGCTCTTTGAATAGGAAAACGGACACGCAGAAGAAAACCATCTCCGAGGGTCACTGGGGCACTGCTCCTTCAGCTTCAAAGTTGGGCCGTCGATGAAGACTACATTTTTTGACAAGAGTCATAAATTTCATCTTTAGTGAGAAACTAAAGCTTTCAGAGCGTAGCAGGAGCACCACCACTACAGACTGAAAAGCAAGAGCAGCGAAAGGACCCTGCAGCAGCTCTCCTACCAGGACGCTTCACGTAGCATGGAAGGCTTTACAACAACTGCAGCCTAAGGATCCCGGCTGCAAACAAAGCTTGATGTGTATCTGTGGAGGGGATATCTGAGCTTTTAAATGTGGAGTGTGGGAGTAGCCCCACTTTTTTTTCATGAAGAAGTAGTGGCCGATTGAACAACTATTCTCTAGTACCGCAGAGTATCTGCAAACAGCCATAGCTAGAGTCGCTGATTCTGTAGAATGCGGATGATAGAAAAGAAGCAGTCGATGCCCAAGCGACCCATTGCTATCCGCCGATTGGCCTTGGGAGCTCATCAAGTACGCTGGGCTGTGGGAGGGGAAAGTAGGACATGAGACACCCTAATGGTATTCATAGTCACTGGTCGATATCCATAAGTCGTTTTTTCATGTACCTTGGTGCTTATCTGCAGTAAGCACAGAGGAGGCCGGGGTTGTAGCAAAGCCTGCCACGGGTGTAGCGTCCTGTCTAAGGTCTCCGCAAGGAGACCCTTAATTTGCGACTCGATTAAAACTAAGCGCAAAGTTGTTGAGGTTCTTCTCCTAGGAAACTTTCTTTCCCCTACGTTCCCGATAAGTCCTATTCAAGGGGAGCAAAGGCTATGTTGCGCGGCGTCGTTGCACCCTTTGAGCACTCCGAGCACGCACAGCTACTGTCACATAGCATCTACTGTCATATAGCATCTAATGCACACGCACACAACACTGCGCCTTGCTGTATCAAGTGAAGGTACCCTACATTGAATAATATATACGAGCAAGCAAATCAATTTGGTAATTCTGTACTAGTTCTTAGCTACACACAACTAGTGCAGTAGAAAATATTAAGCTAACTTTGCTAGATATGCATTCTTGTATCGCCTAATTCAAGCACACCCCCTCCTTTTCAAACTACTCGTTGAGGCTCCAGCTCCGTGCAGGGCAGCGGAAGAGCTCTCGCTTAGTAGCCACTCCCCATGCAGGCAGAAGTGCGAAAGCAGGCCACATGATAGAAGCAAGTGTGTGAACCAACCGAACTAGGAAGGAACACACTTACCAGCCAACAACGAACGGCCGAGCACACCGACACGACTGCGGTGGTGCGATGGTGCTTTGCTGTCGAAGGGCTGGAATTTGAACCTATGACACGAGACAAATTCAGAAAAAGCACTCGTTCAGCACTTCCTTTGCGCCTAGTTGGGTAGTCTCTGCTTGCAGCTGCACACTAAGGGTCCTTGTGGATCCTTCGCATCCACACGGATCACTTGCATGTGGCAGAAGTTCGCTAACAAATTGAGGAATCGTGAAGCTCCCGTAGTAAGCCAGCATTGATAATCTTATGGCACGCCAAAGCTGAAAAAAAAGAGTATGAAAGGACACTGATTGGTGAGAGGCTTGGAAACGTTCCTGGCTTCCTGGCCACGAACTTCCTCGTTTGGTCACTCTCTGGTGCACGTAATATATTCTACCACCAGAACCAACTCTTCAGGCTGTAAATACACAACCGACCATGGTTTATCATATTTCCGCTCCTGTCTCTCCTTAGCTTTGTGCATAGTTTTGCGTGCACTACCCAGCTATTCTCTGAAGCCTTTTACCGCTGCGGACGGTTGCTAACCTCGGACTAACAAGTTCATCCCCGAATCAGAGACAGGCTCTTCATTGTAGACCAGGAATGCGGGAGAGCAACGCGCAGACGAGTATTCTGTTGGGAACCCACTCAACAGGAAAAACTCTCAAACAAAGCAACTACATTTTCCTTAGCATAGAGTTGCAAATATGGCAGAATAGTGCATTTAGTGCTGCTTTGTCCGTCTGTCTCCCGGTGGTTTGCATTGGTTGTGGTCACTGCGTAGGCGGGTCCTGAAGTCACGCCAGAGCGTACTGACGAACTTCAGATCCCCATTCACAAAATGTTTCTCCTTGGGGATTCTTGAAGCTTCCAGACAGGAATCAAGTATCATTGAGCGACTTCTTTCTGACGTGTGGCAGTGCTGGAACAAGGAATGAAATGGGCAACTCTACTGACGCCGTCATCAGCTATGTAGATGCTATCATGACCGTTGACTTTTGGCAGTCCAACAGTAAAGTTCATCGTTTGGCTGGCCCACATCCTTTGAGTAACCGAAAGGCTTTGAGGAAGGCCGGGCTTGAGAAGAATACATCCCCTCAGCTGCAGAAAGTTTGGGCAGGAGACTGTGCACTCCTATGGAGCACGTTGAAGCGCCACAATCGGTATGACCCCTGAGCCGCTCCCCGTCCTGCGATTTCCTGACGAAATCCTCGAGCAAACCCACGATATGTCACGGCAAAAGCAACTGTTTATCGGCGTTGTGGAGCTGCTGAGTTAGCATTAGCTTGCAGACTGGCCTTTGCCGATCCAACAGACGTGTTCCCTCCGTCACCTCCATCTCCAGATGAGTTTTCCCTGTCTGCTCCGACGATGATAAGTATTGAATTACAAAATGGCTTCACCAAAACCACTATTGTTGTAGGGAACATTGGCAGCCCACTGCATCTGCCGCCAATGGGTAAGCGGGGCACAAATGCATTGAACTTTGCGGCTTCCACCTGTGGTGATCAACATGTTTCCGTAGGGAATCGCTAGGCTCGAATACCCGATACAAGCTTTACAGAACGATACTGAGTATTTTACTTTTAAAGGAGCCATCTTTCGTCCCAGCACTCTCACGGTTCCAGCATGAGGGGAGAGGGGCAGCTAGGGTGCGGGTTGTTGCACGCTAGAACCACGTAAAGATCCCACAGCTTGTTGCATAAGGCATCAAACGCAAACGCACACAGCATTACGTGTTCACGTAGCGAGCTAACGCTACTCTGCAATAAATGGAAGATACGAACGGCAAACCAACTAATCAAAGGTCTACTAAAGTCGAACACACCTGGTGGAGTAGAGAGTTTTGAGTCAAACATAGCTCTCTACGGAGATCTTGGATGGAGCGATAGATATGTGCCGTTATTAAGGCACCAAGTAATGCTGTGTATCTTCTGCTAGTGTCTACGTACATTAGCGGGGTCAGGTTCGCGTTGACATGCACTTTCTACTATCCACCTGCCCATCTTTTGAGTCAATACTGCAAAGCAAGTTCCGTGAAAGCATGGAAAATAAGAAATATCGAAACGGACGATCCGCTGCTGTGGCATTTCCCAGTAGGCCAACATACACAACTGGCTTGAGAGGACAGAGACATAGTTCTCACGGTATTCAGATGTACCGCCGTAACCTGTACACACTCTACCACGCACCAGACGCCTTTCACGCAGAACGCTTTCCGGATGATCTAAAATGCTCCAACTCATTCATGGTACAGGCATGAAAAGTGATATTCCAGCACGTAGCAGGCTCTCGATGAAGCTGAAGACCTGAATATCCGAGAGTAGGAAACTTAGAGAAAAAAAACCATGCTACGACACCGATTCTATACGACTCAAGAAGTCAGCCGCTTGGTTGTCAAAATTCTCGATTCCTTCCCACGCCGTCTCTACGCACCCAGCTTCGCTTAGTGCCAAACGGAGTGCTAGCAGCTTGATCAAATAAAGGCGCAGCTCCACGATAGTAAATGATAGCCTTCGCAGCAACATCTTCGAAGAGCTCACCATTTGATTTGAACGGTTGAGTTTTGCTTCGTGCTCCAACATAAGTACATCACCCCGTCGACCTGCCGCCTCCTGAAGGCATCAACTCCTCACTCCTTGTGCACCCCAGTTTCTTGAGTATCAAGAGCGCATGGCTACCAAAGGATTCAAAGTGCACAATATAGCTCTGTAAGGTTTGACCTGCAGCAAAGGTTTTCAGCAATGGTAATAAAATAAAGACGTATGTGGGTCAGTGGCCTTACGTGAAGAGCCGATATTGCCTGTTGAGCCGCAGCTACTACAGCTGGCATGTCAGAATCCAGAGTCAAGCTTGGGGAATTGGCTGGCGGCGGCGCCAACTGTGCATTCAGTGCCGTGGGGAGGCCGAATTGTTCTGCGGTAGGCAGCGAACTCGAGGTACTGTGTGCGAAGACAAGAGCAATGATCTTTCTAGCGGTGCCCTCAATAAGTGTCAATTGTTCCATCATCGAGCTGTGGAGTACCACACAGCGCAGGTCGCGCACTGTGAACTCTTCGTTCACTTCCCCTGAACCGTTGCGCGCCATGAGGCTGTACAAGGTATGCGCTGCCATCCTATTAGTTCCGACGGCGCAGCACTCATACGCGCTGCCGACACAAGCACAACGCACACTGACTCCACACCTACTGGCGATTATGCAGCGTCTTAAATTCAAGAACTAGACAAGCTGCTGCTGGATGCATGAGCAGGAACGGGCTTTATCGTGAGCTACACATGTACAGGAAGGGTACCATAAACCCACATGGCGAAAAGAAGACACGCGAGGGCCACTGCTGTAAGCAGTGGTGCTGACGGAGAAGGCTTCCTCCACTCAGCCATTAAGGTTTCGAAGCTAGTCAAAGCGAAGCGGAACTCAGATGACCGTGTGCTCCCAATCATTTCTTGGCACTCTGCATTGCGAATGATAGCCACAGGGAACAGGTGCATTCGCTCTATTGGATGGGGCGTGTGCATCTATATGTGTGCAAACATAAAAAGACCTCCACGCGACTGGGCAGGTGTATTCCCATCATTAATGTGCAGGGAATAGACAAGTATCAGCAGCAACTGACTCTGGAAAAGGCAGGTAACAGGAAGTCTTGCTAGCTCACCACAAGCAGTCCGTATGTGTTCGTGAAAGCGCTTGAAGGACTCCACTTGTTGCTGGCGCTGCTGCCCAGCAGATACTGCCTCCTGCTCTAGCTTTTGCCTTTGGCCCTCCGTCATAGCGGCATGAATCTCAAGGTTTTCCTTTCCTATCAGATTTTGACTGCTTGGGGAATCGTCAACATCAAAGAGCCTTGTAATACTTAGACAACCCGCATGTCCTTGTACCGCTTCCGGCTCTGCCAATACAGTAGTGCTCTGTAAAATTTCAGCAGCTCGTTGCAAAGCGAAAGTCTGTGAATGCAGCAGATGAGCTCTTTGCTTAAGTCGCCTGAAAGCATTAATCGCCAGCCTTCCAATATCGACGAGCGGAGAGCCCGGCAAGTGCACCTTCAATACACATTTGCGCAATCACAAAGAAAAGGATTATCTATCATGTTAGTCTGCCTGCACAGGCATGTACGTGCACAGAAAGTAAAACTACGCAAAATAGCTGCTGCTTTAACCCATGTGTACACAGTATATCTACTATTGGTTGTAGCTTACCTCGGTATCAGGGTCAAAGATCGGTCCACCGCATAGCGACGTCGGCATTCTAGTTGAAAGGCGCGTGATACTCCTCTTGAGCCTCTCCTTTGCGAGCTTTCGAAAAATTGATTCTGTTGAACTGGCCTTGATGGGGTTACCTTCAATGATGCTGCCGACACTGCCGTCTTGCACTTCCGAATTATCCTGTGGGTATCAACAAAGGACCTCGAAGGTATTTTCATTACCTATGTGCTTTCACCCTTGAAGTGCGCCACCTTCGTAGTTTGAAGAATACTACGAGTAAGAAAACCTACCTTACTGAAGCGATGGTGCTGGGTGTCAGCTTGCAGCTGACGGACAATATCCCGGAATGAAGGCAGCTTCCTGTAGGGCTTTGCACTCAGAGTATACCTCAGCAACTGGACGCTTGTACGCTGAGATACTCGGGGAAAACCTATTGAAAGGTGTCTCAGCAGCTTCGCGCTGTTCTGTTTACCATGTGAGGCGACAAGGTGACCCACAGGCTGCCCCCCAGAGGTGCTGCTGCTTCCAGCTCTCTCGATCATATCTACCGGTTTCCCTTCTCTGGAGGCCTTTTGTGAAGCTTCGGAGTAGGTGTCCCCGAGAACCCCTCCAACAGTGTTCCTCATGTCGCTTTCTCCACTGAGCTTCCGCTGACTGGGCACCATAGAGACCTTTGATCTAGAGTTAAACGAAACCACCCTCACCACTCCCTTGACTGCTAGTGGCGCTGGTTGCTGCTGTCTGGGGCTGTAAGGCAGCTTCATGAGCTCCGTTGAACTCCGAGGCTTCGTCGGATCTGTGGTAACACAACAAGGGAGTACATATAAAGGGAGGCTCTTCTAAAGAACAAAGTGGTAAGGCTACTCTGTTATCAGATTTCTGCTATTCGCAATTGACCAATCGCACACTTTTTGAGCACTACGTGAGAGACCCGTTAAGATTACGCATCGCAATACAAGCAGCTCAGTATGCAACCTCAAATGCACGACTGAGCTAATGGCATCATGGAAAACACAGTTTACCTACGACAACGTAGTTTGTAGTACCGATGATCCACCAGTCCTCTGGCTGAGTGTCCCTCGGCGTCCCATCTTTCGTCCTCGTAAGAACGCGGTAATTCTTTTGCTCTGGATTTGTGTGTGACATAGTAGAAGCCTTTGCAGAGAAGGAAGCAGCAGGTATATGGATGAATGGCCACAGGGTTATCTACCCCGACACTGCGAGATTACCACCCAACTTTGTTCTTACCAAGCATAGCCTTTACACTAAAGATGACGAAGAGTCTAGAGGAACAAGGCGAAATCTGCCAAGGAGGAGAAACCGCACTTGATGTGCTTCGACCGGCTCTGCTTAGCAAGGGTCGATGCTGCTGATGAGTAAGTATGGTCCCATCACCCATGCACATTAAAGTAAGAGCAATAATCACCACTACGCGAGTTTCTTCTCGAGTTTACAATCAAAAGGGCCAACAGGAGCGGAGAAAGCAGTGGATGTTTCGATACGCCAAGGGGTCATGAGCTCAAGCTGGAGAGGAATTTGACAGGCTTGGCCCTAGAGTTAAGGCCTTTTGAAGAGCGAATAATAATTATAGGGTAGTTAGATGCTATACTACTTTAACAACTGAAAAGCAAAGATGGAATTGGGGGGACCACGGAGACCTGTGAGACCCGCTGGAAGAGGGGGCAGTCAAATCGGCATTGCTAGTAGATGTTTTAGACAACAAGATAATTTGCTGGCTAAAACATCGCTTTTATGTTATTCGCCATATAGTGTAGGTGAATTGTATTTATGTGGTGCATTTTTGTAAACTTAGACTGGCACTATGCAGCGTGCACCGATGGTACTAAATAGGATCCAGCAGCTCAGGCTCATCCGTAAGGACCTAATATGTCGGAAGTTAAATATTTTGACAGACATAGGTGACATAGCTTTCTGCTTGGAGAATTAAAAAATTGAAGTGCGGTGTTTTTAAACCTGTTAGCCACAGTAAGCCCGGGAGAAGTCAAGCGAGAGGAAATAGCTGCGTGAGAGTTTCAAACCGAGAGTTATGCTGCCTGTATTAGCGAATGATGGACAAACGATGCTGGACTAGTTATACGACGCTTAAATTTTGATAACTTCCTAGCAGTATGCAAAAGAGAACAAAAGTGAGCAAGCCTGAATACCCGCCTTGCGTCGAGAAGATAATTATAGGCATCTGCCTCAGTCCTAATCCCTATCTCTTTTGCAGTACATATATAAGCATGCGAAAATTAGCTTGGGAGTCCAGCCATATAGCCTGAACCAGGTGGTCCATACTCCGTCCCTTCATGCTTATCGCCCCTCCTCGCTCTCACTCCTTCACACTGGGGACTCTCATAGAACAGACGGCACTTGAGCATGTCTTAAAGTTCTGAGCTAGCAGAAGAAGGAAGGCTATGCCAATCCTAGTTGGGTAGGAGAATGCTTCGCATAATTTATGTACTTGGTAGCCTTTCGCGTGTGTCCTCCCCAAGAAAAGTGCCTCAGCCCACAATCCATATAAAGCGCATGGAAGGGAGGGGGAAACATAGCCTTCATTCGGAGAAGCTCGCTCAGCTCTTTGCGCTCACCCTACAAGGTCTCATTATGAGAACTAGAGGGGAGCTAGGGCGCACACCGGTGTGCCCTCAGGGAACTCGGCATTTGCCAAGTTGTGCATTGCGCACAATGCACAGCCACCCAATGTGTACTCGTACTGCCAGGGATTCGTCAGCTAATGAAAAATAGCGTATTTAAGGAGGTAGACAGCTCACCTAATATGTAGCTACATTTTGTGTCAGTTGTAGCTCTCCCCAAGGCACATATATCCAGTTTCCCTACACCCGTTATTTTCGACTACGGTATCTCAATAGACAAGTAACCACTTAATTTCTCGTCAATAGGCTGCTTGCCAACACTTGCTAATTTCCATCTCAACAGCCGCTTTGGTGGCTACAGTCCCACTGCTAAGGTAGCTCAGCAATGCCGTCTATGGCGCAGTGGACCCACTTCCTAGCAACAGGTCGCCCCTGATTGTTGCACGCAAAATTGCGAAAAAGTGTACCAACATTGGAAGAAAAAGGCTCTGGGAGGCTGTTTTCTCTGTATACGATCTATCAGGTGTTGGAGTCGCCCCGCCATGCTAGTCTAAGGTCCTGCGTTTTAGGCCCATTTTATTTGTCTGGCATGCTAGGGGAATGGCGCTATACTCATGGAAAATCAACATGAAGGATGAGGTCAGGATGCCACAAACAATTTAGACAGCGTCTACACGTTCGAGCTCGCCAAGTCTCGTTAGTGAGCTTGCAGAGGCCTGGCGCTCACTTTCATCCACTACCGAGATCAGTGTGAGAGCAAGACGCTCAAAACTCAATACAAGATTTCTTGCCAACAAGTCGTGGTGCCGCATGCAGCAGCAGCACTAGGACAAGGTGCTCGATGTGTAGCAACTATAGATTCTGCTTTCATGGCCCATCTTTACTTCGCTTTCCTCCCCCAACAGCTGTTCGTGCCGGACACACCCCATTAATTGACTACGTCAAGCAGCACATAACTTCTTTTGTCGTTCGCAATTGCTACATTCCCTGCATGTAGCATGCTTTGGTGCACTCAACACTCTTTACTATCCTCTTTATCTTCAACTCCGAATAAGTAAAGAGCTGACTAGTTGGTTACTAAGGCTTTATTGGGTCTCGAAGTCAAGTGCCTCCCTATGGAAACATGTGGATCACCACAGGTGGAAACCGCAAAGTTCAGTGCATCTGTGCCACATTGACCCATTGGCGGTAGATGCAGTGGGTTGCCAAGTTTTCCTACAACAGTTCTCTGGTTTCGATGAAGCCATTTTGTAATTCATACTCTTTATCATTTGCATCAGGCAGGGAAAACTCATCTGGAGATGGAAGGTGACGGAGAGAAAACTTCTGTTGGATCAGTAAAGGCCTGTCTGCAAGCTGATACTAACTCAGCAGCTCCACAGCGTCGATGAACAGTTGCTCTGGCAATGACACATTGTGAGCTTACTCGGGAGTTTTGTCAGGCGATCGCAGGAGAGGAAGCGACTCAGTGATTATATGGATTGGTGGCGCTTCAACATTTGATGGACTGCGTGCGGCTTCAGGAGCAAAGAAGCGCATCTCCTCTGTCTCTGGCTGAACCGAAAGATCTAAACCGGATTTAGAGCTGGTGATGCCTGAGTTCTTTTAAACAAGCCTTGATTACAATCGAAGGTAAATGAGCAAACAGGACTACAGCAAAACAGCGCTTCTCAGCACCCAGACAGCTTCCCAGCAATGCACATGCTATTGCGAGAGATAAGATCAACTAATCTGGAAGAGCAATAGCATGCAAAAAGCGAAGAACTTGGAAAACAGGACCGATTTCAGCGGAAGCAAGCTGCTTGGCGAGTAAGGTGTGCGCACCAGAGAGAGAAAGTTCCGGACTCAGGCTGCGGCGCAGTGGCTTAGGGCTACAGAGGAAAGAGCCGCAGCAGGGGACGCACTACGGATGAGTTCTGCGCTGGTGCGAGTTTGAACTAATAAGTGAAAATCGCCTGCGTCAATGGACAGTGGATGTGAAGTGAATCTGCTAGCCAAGGAGGGTACAGAACACCAATCTCCCTCTTCACTTGTCATACAGTCCGTAAGGCGCAGGTTTGCAGAAGGGCGTCAGAACGCACGGAATGGCAAAGCTAAAGCGAGGCAAGCGCCTCATCAAATTTAAAGTGGGTCGCATCAGCATGGGCCGAGACTTCCATGCTTGATTCGTGCACCACGACGGAATCCCATGTATGTGGATGACCCACTGAACGGTGCACATGCGGCCCCAGCTCCTTGCTGTGAAAATCAGTGAGCCAGGAGGCGCTAGAAAGAAGCAGCTCCTGGGATCTCAACAATGCTAATATCACGCGTGATGAGCGAGGTGGATTCGGCACCTCACGAATGTATGACAGAGCCTTTGTGGGGGCAGCTCAGCAGCGCAGTTGAGAAAACGGTTCTGAGCATGCATCCCGCCCTAGTGGCCTTCACCTGGTGCTTTCACAGGAAATCCTATTTGAGCCCCCTGCTGAGGAAGAGCGAGCAGGACTAAGTATATGTAAGAGAAGATTCCGCGGCTATGACGACCAGTGACCAGCCGCTAGTAGGCTGGCCTCCTGCTATTCATCCGGCATACTGTGTTGAGCTGATATCCTGGTCACTTTCACACTGTGTTTCGTCGTATCGCAGCCATTCACAACGAACGGAGGATATGCAGCGGCATCCAATCAGTTTATTAAAAAAAATAGAGTGCAAGAATCGACAAACACTTCCGGCGGTAATCCGGTATCGGTGCCAGATACAAGACGGAAGGGGCCCATGTCCGTAAGCTTTAAGCCAGGGAACAAAAGCATTGGAAAGCAGAAATTTCGGGTGCCTCCCACTGGCGAATCAGTTGACAGGATACACGGACCGACAGTATACCCGGCATTTGACTTCAAAGATGTCTTCCAACAGACCCTTATCCACACTGTTTTTCAGGCACAAAAAGGTGACTCACAGTCGCACCCGCAAACGATATACAGTTTGGAGTTGTAAATGCTTCGCCTTGATTGCAACGTCAAGTCGTTCGGCCTTCTAGTAAGCTTATAAGGGAGGAGCAGGTGGCAGTCCACATGGACAGCATCTCAATCATCAGCTAAAAGATTCAAGAGTATCAACACCCCTGCAACATGCGTTTTCGCTGCTGCGGGACAAGCTATGCTTTGTGAAGCCGCCCAACCGTCTGCCTTTTATGGGAACAATTGCGGCTCTGGAATCCCTTTTTTGGCTGGAGGAAACGAGCGAGGCCCGCTTAAATTGAAGCTAACAGCCCCCGTGGCCTTCGCGCACCTGCAAGGGCGTTAAACATTTCTCTGGACTTCCATCTAATGACTGAAGTTTCACCACTGAGATTACGCAGGATGATGTTTATTCGACAAATCGACATAGGAATACGCAATCTATGATCTCGAGAGCGAAGGCTGATGGTGCATCAAGGATCCCTCAACGGCGTCATACAATTTTTCCAGGCTTGTGCTACCCGCTTATGAGAGTCATTTCTTCCTACCAGCCAGTATTAATAACGTGGTGGTGCGTGCTGTCCTCTCGTAAGAGGCTAACGGCTCTCTAAGAAAGGCCAGAGTACTGCATATCATTCTCATCGCTTCATCGAAACCGAGCAGCGATATTCTGTGTGGGAAAAGGGGCTTTATGCAGCTTGCTGGGGCATTGGAAACGCCGGTACGATTTACGTGGGAGTTCACTTATTATCCAAACCAACCATTAGTCTTAAATGTGCTTTACTAAGGGCTTTTTTATCTCGATAATCCTCGACTTGCTCGCCGGCGTGGGCATTTCTTGCATAACTACTGTACAGTGAAGTATAGGGAGGGCATCATGAGCGTGGTCAGTGACGCGGTTTCTCGACGCCTCAAGTATTTATTACTGTGAAGCGAAACGACTCTTTTCTGTAATGACTCCAGATTTCTATCGAAATTGCGTGGGTCCGCTTTCAATGCATCCATTTCCGTTGCCTAAATCCAGAACGGCAAAAAGGGGATGTACTGCAGGCCCGCGATGAAGATAGCCGGCTGTATTTGAAAGAAAGCCCAAACTTTGTCGCTTGTGCATCCCAACCTTGTCTAACAGCGCTTTCTTGCTGAAAGCATTTGACTCACAGCATTCCGCGGCATGACGAGACGGCGGTAACAGTGAAAAACTTTCACGGTCCTTTTGATGGCCTTGGATACGTCGTGCTCCATAGGAGTGCACAGTCTCCTGCCCAAACTTTCTGCAGCTGAAGGGATGTATTCTTCTCAAGCCCGGCCTTTCTCAAAGCCTTTCGGTTACTCAAAGGATGTGGGCCAGCCAAACGATGAACTTTACTGTTGGACTGCCAAAAGTCAATGGTCATGATAGCATCCACATAGCTGATGACGGCGTCAGCAAAGTTGCCCATTTCATTCCTTGTTCCAGCACTGCCACATGCGGAAATGAAGTTCGCCAGTGTGCTCTGGCGTGACTTCAGGACCCGCCTACCCAGTGACCACAACCAATGCAAACCACCCGAAGACAGATGGGCAGAGCGACACTAGTTGCACTATTCTGCCATATTTGCAACTCTATGCTAAGGAAAATGTAGTTGCTTTGTTTGAGAATTTTTCCTGCTGAGTGGGGTCCCAACAGAATACTCGTCTGCGCGTTGCTCTCCCGCATTCCTGGTCTACAATGAAGAGCCTGTCTCTGATTCGGGGATGAACTTGTTAGTCCGAGGTTAGCAACCATCCGCAGCGGTAGAAGGCTTCAGAGAATAGCTGGGTAGTGCACGCAAAACTATGCACACAGCTAAGGAGAGACAGCGCCGGAATTGTGGTCAGCGGCCGTCTTCAAAGAATAGAGAAAAATATACACACATTCAACAACAACGAGCGAAAAGCCACACCAATAGAGATGGCGGAGGTGTGATAATTTGCTTTTGTCGCAGTGCTGAATTGTGGGCATCGTGATATGAGAAGATAGAAGACAAAAAGATGTCCAGAGGAGATCAAATACTTATTCTGCAGTGGTTTTGAGCTTCATAGAGCAATGTGTGCGTACAAACACAGTGGATGCGTGCAGCGAAGTGGACCCTTAACCCCCAAAAGAGGCACAAGCAAGGAGGTAAGGACGACGTACATGAGAGTTCCTGCGCATGAATCTGAGTGTGGAGAACACCTTGATAATGGGTAACTTGGCAAATAAGACTCCTAAAGAAAGTTAGTCTTTAAAGGCAGGGCCTTAGCTGGGGAAGGACAATTACGAAAGAAGTGAGGAATATTGTCCATTGCACCTAAAGTTGTGGACCGAGCAGAGCCGCAAAGTCACCTGCAGGCAAGGGATTCAGCAGTTGCTTCTCCATCAGCCACTGCGGTTGGCATTACCTACCCTGATTAACTAAAATCTCTCGTTTTTTTTGTCCGCGGTGCTCAACAGTCCTATAATCCAGCATTTGTACAGCCCCCGTGAATCTTCCTCCTCTACGTTGCTTTGATGCCTGAATGGAAATATTCACGAATACTTCGAAATGTTTTACTTCTCCTTTATGAGGTCAATGCGGATAGCCCCGTGGCACCTCCAGCCTCTTAGGGGAGTTAGTAGTGCACAAAAGGGGACCGATCTGTGGGAGGATGGCAAATGGTCTCAGCCAGACGCCTGCAAAGTTCTTCGTTTGGTCACCTCGTCCACCTCGTCAAGAATCACTCGTTCAGGAACTAAGCTCACGGCTCCAGACAACCAGCTATCGCCGCCTCTTACAGATTTGAGGTTGCGTACCTAAGCTTTGTGGGGGAGAGGATGTAGCAGTCCAGGCTACACATACACACTTTCCACCACACAAAGTGTAGTAAACGACACATGTATAGACAATGACTAGTTGATTTGCTCTTCGCATACCTTATTTATTGCAGAGTCCTGTTAGCTTGGTAGAAGAAAACGCAATGCTGTGCCTTATGTCGTGGTACATACTGTGTGTGACAGGCTTTAAATGCTCGACGTACGTTTTGGGTGCAGCAACCCCTACCCTAGCTGCCCCTCTCCCCTGATGTCGGAGCTTTAGGGGACGCTGGGAGAAATGCGAAAAAAATTTTAGAACACTAAATAACAATCTGTAAAATTCGCTTTGGGCCTGAAGATAAGTTCCTTTCTACGCATCCCCCTACTTCAGCTTTTTCGAATCCCTTGCAGCTTGATGTTGAGCAGTTCTCGGTAAAAACCAGGAAAAGAGCTCGTATGAGGACATGAGCTTTGAAAATGCCTGCAGGTACCTGAGCTTCTCTACCTAAAGAGTTCTAACCATGTAGTTAGACGCCCTCATGAGGGGCATCCCACAGTGCAAGGTGCTTCATCTTCCAATAAGCATATTGTAGAGAGCACTCATTTGTCTTCATTTTCGAGATACAATACGAAGTACATCTCCAACCGGGCGATGCATTCAGGTACTAGCTCATACTTACGGCCGTCATATATTCCAAGTTGGCATAGCATGCCTGTAGTGCTGCATGCATGGAGAAGGCAGGAACAGGCCGAAGCGCATATTGTCCAGTGCGCTGCATACAACGCCATGCTGCCGCTGTTAAGAGACCACTAAATGCGAAGCAAACTTCTTCTCAAAAAACCAATATTCGAGCTCTCGAGCCTTGTAATCCAATAGGGCGTAGCCACACGTGTCTTGTGTGTCCGTCCGCAGGGCCCAGCAATGACGTTGGCTGCATGTTGGACGTACATTCAAGGCTAATTTTGTACCAGGTTGGGCCTTTTTCTGTTAGAAGTTCACTCATTCATGCCCTCCTTTTTTTCAAAGCGCAAACCTTCGCTGGGAAGCTGATGTTATTGTAGTGCTATGGGGGTAGACCTACAGTAACGGCACGTAACTTTCTTTAGAGGGTTCTGTAGGCTTCGGGGCTCAAAGTGCTTCCTTTAATACACTCACAGCGACATTAAGTATTAGAGCGTAGCCAACTATACTCTGCGGCAAATAGTATATGCATGCAGTCAAGCCAAACTGTCGTCCAAGGCTCCGAAGTGTAAATGGCCTCGTTGCGTGTAGCTCTGCCAAAAGCTGGTGACGAAGCACTTGCGGGAGGACTGATATAAGGAAGCACTGGGAGCCAATCAGGATCCATGACAAACCTGAACGGGCTCAAACATTCCAAGATGTCCATATGCAGGCGAAGATGAAGTGCATGAATTATTGCCCCATCATACACCCTACATTCTGCCTGCATGTGCACGGGTGCATTTATGACTGTTTACTCGTGAAGCTTTTACTTTTCTGAGCGATCCTTACTCTAACGCCTTAGGACTAACACAATCCCTATCCTTTCGCCCTAAAGGTGGGTTGAAGAGACTGGGTGGCCTGCCAGATTTGTGATGGTGTTCAGGGGGTTGTAGGCTGAATGGACGTTGCAAGCACCCAATAAAACTGCAAATAAAATTAGTAGAGGTTATTCTGGGCCGGTTTCGTAGCCAAACTAGTAAGATTTGTGTAGTTTACCCGGGGGTAGAGGGGATAGGGGGGCCTGCACAGATTCTCCGCCAACGGATCCAGGGTCGCACCGCTGGAAACGCTGTTGCACACACACGGGATACGATTTCAGGATAGATAATTTAAGGCCCTTTTGGGCCATTCATTGCTTAAGTTGTATGCATCCATTTTGTGTCATTGTGTTTTCTAGATCGCGGTGGTCGAAGAAACGAGCATTCTAGATACTTTGAACGAGGCCAGCAGTCTCCGGAGTCGAGTTACTGGTGGAAAACACTTGCGTGTGCTGATCGTTCAGTTTTTATATTTTATCCGTAGCGCAAAGTCTCATGCAGTCATTAAAACGCAAAGTTTTCTCTTTCACGTCGAACTTCTGCCAGTCTTTGTTGTGGATGGTGTCCCAAAAATGGAGGATGCTGAAAAGGCCCAATCTCCCGTACACACTTCGCAGGATAATCCTGGTACACCGGATAATATAATTCCTCCCAGTCAGTCGGATCAGGAAATGCCCTTAGGCCCTCAGGGTCAGGCAGGAGGTAGCGCTCTTTCAGCAACCAATGTGCCTCGGCAACTGTGTGGTTCGGGACGTTCGACCAGGTTAAATGCGACCGTCATCCCGTTACTGTTGGTTCTGGCGCTTATTATGAGTGTCAGGATTAAAGCCTCCAAGATGGATGCTACGGTAGCAGAGACAGTGTCGTCCAAAGTGCCTGCTTTGGGGGTTCACGAGCCAGAGGAACCTATGGGAGTAGGAGAGGTGGCTCTCGTTGTAGAAAAGGCGGAAGAGAAAATTGGACAGCCTCTACCGTCTCATCCAGAGCCACAGTGGCTAGTGGAGCCCGTTGAAACGGACGAAGATCGTAAATCCCCCTTGGCTACATTTTGGAAGGAGTTACTGGCAGTCGTTGTGGAGAACATAGAGAAAAATGCACCGGAAGCTCCAACTGCTCAGGGAGAGGAAATTATGGAAGAGCTTGCGAGTGCTCTGTCCGCTGGAGAATCCAAGAAGCTCATAGGTATGTCAATCGCTCTTGTGGACGCAATCGAAGTAACAGACAGCGAAAGTTCAGCAGGTCCAAAGATTTACACAGTGACGAATTTCCTTGGGGAAGGCGAACACAGTGTGGTTGTGGAAGTCAGAGATGCACACGATGGACCACCCTTTGCAATGCGTGTGAATCTTTTGTTGCCACATGAAAGAGGTCACGTGAGTGAGTCTGAAAGGTCAGTCGCTTATGCCCAGGCGGTACATTCGATTGAGGCCACGATTGACATTTGTGATGCCACTCCAATATCCAAGGTAGGCTCGGAAAAAGGCATTTCTATCAGTAGGATGATCGCCACTATCCAGGGAATTCCAGAAATTCTTGAGGGCGAAAAGTGTAGCATATTGTCTAGGGTGGAGATCATGGATAGACTGCATACTAACTTGGAAGCGGTCCTTCGTGCCTCAAATCTCTTACCTACCGGGTGGAAGGCGTATCTGGCTCGGACCGTCCTCAAAACAGTGCTCCATTTGCAGCATCGCGGCTGGAGCCACAACCAGATCAACTCCAGCAGCTTCCTTTTCAAGGAGGATGGCTTTCCTATCCTGACTGGATTTGAATCCAGTTCAAAGTTTGGAGAAAGACTTCCAAGGGAGGCTGGGCTCTCGCCCCGAACTACCGACCCTGCTTTTCTTGCAGAATTCTTATCTGAAACAGACAGCACCCCCCTATTCACCAGCCCAGCGACTGACATGTGGAGCCTTGGCTTGCTGCTATATGAGATCATGATGGGAGGGGAGCTTCCTTTCGGCCTGTCAGACTTAACGCCAGACTCGGATGTAGTTGCACAGGTGCTGCAGTTAAGAGAGACCGCAGAACCTTCTACGCTAAGTGTCGTCATGACAGAGCATGGAATCAACAACCGCTGGCAGAAACTGATTATGGGGCTGCTGAATCCAGATCAACGTCAGCAAATCAGTGCAGAGAAAATCGCAGAGGAGTTCTCCGACCTACTGCATGGGACAATCGAATTGGAATTGTACGATGTGACGAGCCCTGATATGCTTCATGACGCCGTCAGTGCAAAGACTGAACAAAAGGGCGCAAAAACACGTATACCGGAGGCAGTTGAGCGAATGATGCGGGATCCAGCTGAGTCGATGCAGGAAAGAGAAGAGAGATATTTAGAAGTGGCCAGGCAAATGTTGGAGAGCACTGCCTCTTTTGGTCATTCTACACCCCCCTACCATGGAAGTGCTCCTAGAGGACTCCCATCCACAAGCCTCACGTCTACGCGTTACTCTGATCTAGTGCTATGGCCGGGCACATCCTCACTTCCTTTGAGTAGATCTGCCCTACCTGTCTACCGCCCCCTGCACGGAGGAACTGGAGGGACGGGACCTTATCAGCAAGCGAGTTTACGAAGCAGCTATAGTCGATTTCCTCCTTCAAGATATCCCAGCCGTTCGACATTGCCAGCATTTGGGAGGGGAACGAGGGAAGGTCGTTTATTTGACCCATACAGTACACCAGATACCGCAGTCCATACAGGATCAACGTCGTCAACAACCCCAGATGCACTGCCTTTGGACAAAAGACAAACGTCACCGTCTACACGCGCACTCTCTAGGTTCTTGAGTCAGGATGATGAGCGTCACTCAGAGAGCGCTCCTGCCTCGGATACAGCTTCTTCCGCTGGACACAAACCCAATCCTGAAGCGGATGGAGGCACATAATCTCATGTGGGAACGCGTTCACCAGCTATCCACGGGCGCAGAGGTGCTGATCACAGGAGTTTCAACCTCTGGGAAAAGCCAACGCTTGGGAATAAAACGGCCAAAGTTCCTTTTTCTTCTGGTTTGCACACATCACCAGGTACCGCATCCCATCCAGGATCGTCCTCACCCACTCCAGACGTACAGCCTTTGGACGTTGGAACACCGTCGGACGGTTCATCCTCAGAGCTCTTGAACGTGGGAGAACAAGAGTCTGATAAGCCTGGCGATCCGGAGCGCTAGGGCACCGCCAAATCTTACCAGGTCGCGCCGTAGCGACTGCTGAAGGCTTGCATGTTCAAGCGATATAGATTTTAGTAAGAGGCCTCTTATGGCCTTGTGATGAACCGCTGTATGAATACACCTATCTGGATGTTGCACGGTTTGCCCTTGCATTTAATGGGCAGTGAATACAAGAAATACGACAGCTGACCGATTGTGTGATCTTGCTGGACAAGAAGACTGAGGAAGCAGGATCTTGCATATTGAATGTATCTTCTGAATGTGATTATATTCTGTACATTCAGGACACTACGAACTTGCTTTTCTGCTCCAGCGGAGTTCAAGGGTCATCTGCACTTATACAGTACTAGTTTATAAAGGTTCCCCATGTGTGGGGATATCCGTTAGTGTGTCATTCGTATTGTTCGTTCTAGGCATTGTACTTATCTTCCCAGGGACATCAGGCACAAATGTCGATTTTGCGGCTGTCATTTAGGATTGAACGCCAGCAGTGGCCAATGCGTACACAAGCTGCGGAAAAATGGCGTAGGGATCTTTTGAATGCACTGTTGGGATATGTTTAGGCAAAAGGCAACGCCAGAGCCTAATAAAAATAAGGCTTTTGGTGATCAGCTTTCTGGTTTACTCAGCAACAAGATCTTGCAAATAACAGCTGAATAAAATAAGTGTTCTGTTAGCATTGGGCTCTCGATTTCAATATACTAAGGCTTGAATAGCGTTTCTAATGGTGTCCCTCCATATCGGATAAACCCCAGGAGTCTCACTAGAAACTGAGTGTTGATACCAGAATAGGTCCACCATGGAATTTCACAGGGATTTCTGTGGCTAACTGGCCGGCATAATAACTCCGTGCTAAATTGTGTGGTCTACCCGACCCGAGACAAACAGCCAGATAGAAAGGGATTTGGCAATGCGACGATGCGCATGAAAAAATCGACGTCTGGTCGGTAGCTGTGTGCAACAGGAAGCACATATTTTCTACAGAACTCCCTCTTGCCATGGCACGCAAATATTGTCTATTCCGCTCTTCTTTACTCATTTAGCATATTCCTTGCAGTGGAGCATTAAAAGCTTTTTACTTAAAAGAATGCAATTTTGGCCCTGGGAACCTCAGTAGTACCGTCGGGCATAACTTATCATTTTAATAAAGAGGACTGGGCTTTGTGAGCTTACACGGTGGAGCAAACAGCCAGAACGAAGCGCTGCTCCGGGGATCTATATTAGTTGGGGTTTTTGATCTTATCGTGATCCAGTGTCTGAAATGTACTGGGAGTGATATAGGGCCCGAAAGAGAGTAGCCACACCTTCTTATATTTTGCTTTCTGAAGCATGCCTCAACCCTGTGGAGTTAGAGTTGAAGTCGGGGAATTGTATTCTCTGTTGCTCGGGATCCTGAGCATCTGCTATCCCTCCATTTTTAGCCAATGATGGTAATATACGCATTTTGCGCAACCCATGCTGCGTGTTGGCGTCCGGCCCATGGAGTGTTGCAAGCTGTATCTTGGCGCAGAATAGTCAGTAATAGATCTGCTAGCACAGCACCCTATGTGAATGCGGGTTCTTTTTCCCATGTAGCGCTGCGGGTTTTTGTGTGGTCAATATGCTACGCCTTCCCCTAAAACTCTAATGTGGTTTAAATTCCAGTATACTCGAACACCTCAAAGGGGTTTCGTCTACTTGTGCTAAGAATAACAAGCGAATCTGAAGGAGCTCAAATACACAAGTGCGAAGGTACGAAATGGCTGTCGGTTTATAATTCACTGACATACCATGTCTTGAAAATACGCATTCGAAATGACATGCAAAGCCACGATCAGAACGGTCTCGCGTACCTTTAGTACGCACTGACATAGCTAGTGCTATGATACTTTTCACAAGTCACTACAGTATACTTGCTCGTATGAAGTTTTCAAAGCGTTTATATCACTTCCAAAGCGTTCAATAGCATGTATGCTGCCTACGGGTTCATGCAGCAGTGGCAAGATATTGTTTGACACATTTGGTAGGTATGGCAAACAATAAACAAAATTGATTTACTATATTGCACAGCAAATTTTATAGGTCTACACACTGTTTAGTAAATTTATGTCCCGAAATATAGTGTGTTGCCTCAAGTGTAAATTTATCTAATAACCGTGTTGCCACTCGTTAGCCATCAGTAGGGTATTAGAGCGAGCTGAGAGCACCGCAGTTCTAAATTCGCTTTCCCTCAGGCAGCATGGGGAAGAACAGACTGCTCCTTTTAGAAGTATTCGTAAAGTTAAGGCAATTCCACAGAAACCTGTGTGTACATTTGAACTTGTTTGCCTCCTCTCTCAAGCAGGTCTAGCTAAGAGGCTTTTTCGAGCACCTGCTGAATTTGTTTCGCTCTCCGCACCTTAGTTCACTTTCAGCTATGCCTCAACTGTAAAGCCTAGTCCAAGAAGAAATGCATCTATGCCTCGATAGGCGTTCTACCTGCTTGATTTTACTCTTGATCAGGCAAGTTTAGCCGTGAACAAATGATCAAATTTTGATTCCTTTGCTCCCCAGGGACTTCGCCATCCACTGAAGGAACCCAACATGCCTACAGAAATGTGATTAGAGCACACTGTGTAGTCGTAGCACTGCAAGTTCTTGCCTTGAAACGGTGCTCTAGTATACGCATTACCAAAAGCATTATTTTTGCAGCGATTCGCGGCTCGTCTGCGAGCATGATACACTGCATCCTAGCGGGTATGGGGTTTCAGTGGCCTCTTCGCCTGGGTACATGTCTAGTGCGATTTTAAAGAAAGACTACTTGGAGGGATTAGGGAAGTTATCTATTCTTGCATGCATCGAGTGAGCGGAAGCGAGGATCCAACGAGTTTTATGCTTCGTGCTTCTAAGGAAATCAAGAGAACCTACTTTGCCGTATCGAAGGAAGAATGCGAAGCAGTCTTTTAATGGTAAGCAACTAAAGATGCACGCAGTCACAAGGACTTCATGCCACGTTGCTGGGCTCGTGGTGCTGCAGGCAAGTGCTGTCTTTGGGTTCACAATCGTTTCCTCTTACGTAAAATGCGGTGAACAAATGGTAAGGGGAGGCCTGTGTACATTGATCTGATCACGTGAACGCCGGCGATGTAGAGATTAAAGGTACGGCATTGACTGACGGGCCTCCTCACCTGTTAGCACACTCTTCATCTCTAATACATACATTGAATTGTAGATTTTAAGACTCCATAAGCCACTTTTCAATGATACTCGACTTGGTTTATCCTGAAGCCTCCTGGGACACGGCTGGAAGTGGGGAGGCAGCAACAAGGACTAGTTTGATAGGCCGACAAACGACGCTTGGAAGGACATAATTCGCCTCCATAGAATTCCACAGCGAATGAACCCAGCATGGGGAATGTGAATGGAAGCCGCAACAAAGCAGCAACGGAATTGACTGGAGTGGGGTTCGAACCCACGCCCTTTCGGACTGCGGCCTAAACGCAGCGCCTTAGACCGCTCGGCCATCCAGCCAACAGCCACCGTCTTTCCTTTCATGGAAGCTGCAATACAACAACTAGGGGTAAACAATATTTTGAAAAAGCTCTTCTTAGTGCTTGTATGAAAAAGCCAAATGCTATGCATGATGCAAAGAGGACGGTATGGGTCCCTGCCAGTCCGTTGCATGCGTCATTTCTGCTGGTGGCTGCCAACACCTTTGACAAGGCTTTCCGGTTAGTCCTGTTTTCCAGGAAATATTCGTGCCCTCCATATTAATCTTTCACACAAGTGGACATGCCTGTCCGTTCGGACACTTGAATTCTATTTTGGCGCGCATGTCCTCGGCGCGTTGTTCAAGTGGGCATGCTCATCCCTTCTTACATCCCGTTGTGACTGCAAGCGCTGCGACGGCTGCGCGAGAATCAACACGGTTCATTTATCTAGGTTTAGCATTCGACGACAAACCTGGTGTTCCAAGTGCTCAATTATACGAGTTTTGTCGTGTACTCGCAGTGGAGGATGCCTGCAAAATTCAGCTCATCAAATGGCAGCAGTAGCATAGCTGAACCCCACATCTTGATGGAAATCTCTAATATTCTAAATACAGGACTGGACAGGCCCTCGCTATCATTGTTGGTAAGGATGCTTGAGCAAGGGGTGCACCCCGAGGCGCTGGCCCGCGTCGTGTTGGAACTCGACCGGGAGCTAAGGAACGTAAAGGCTAAGGAAGACGCTGGCTCCAAGACTTGCAGAAGGGATCTTTAGTGTGGGCCCTTGGCATCGCGCTTCTCCTGTTAGCACAGGGGAAGCGCGATGCAGCAATTGACTTCCAGGGCACAAGAGCACGTCTTATTGACTACTCTGAAGCTTTTACCAGCACAGATGTGCGAATCATTTGCAATTTAGGTCTATTGTTATGCACAGTTGCAGTGGAACTGAATCTAACACCTAATCGCGCTCCTAGTGAACCGGGTTAGCAATTATGACTTGTAGGTCGAAACAAAATGTGTAGGCCAAATCAAATAATGAATAGGGGGCAACCATCCCGAGTTGCGGAGACCAGCTTACCCCCCTCCCTTCCCTCCGCCAGTCTGACAGTCACCGCTAACGTCATTGGCTGTCCCTCGGTCATTAGACCGAATGCTACGCGAGTGGTCGGTGACACGACCGTGCAGAAGTATCTAAAGCTGGCTACGCGTACCGACACCATTGCATCAGTTGAAGAGGTTGGCTAGGCCAAAACACCCAACCTCTTGGGCGGCGCAAGCAGCACCTTTGTGGCAACGGTTCGTTGTCCTCCTTCTGTAGTTCCCCACATGAACGATAAGCAATTACCCGGAACGTAACTACAGGTATTCCCTTCAACGATTTGGCTGACAAAGCAACGAAACGATTCCGCTGATGCAATGTATCTTTAATATGCCCGGGGCTCATGCGGACTTTGAAAGTCTCTTTGACTGAACACCCGCAACTAAAGTATCCCTAAAGACAAGATCAAAGCGACGGTAAGTCTACGCCGCTCCCTCTGCATCCATTGCGCCCTCTTCCTCGTCAAACTCTCCCTCCTCCTCAGCGGTTGCATCCTATGAAAAAAAAACGCAAAAACAAAATTTTCAGATTCGAGCAGAGACGGCTTGTGAGAACTGCAAGTATTAAGCGCGTGAATACACACCTGGTATTGCTGGTATTCAGAAACAAGATCATTCATATTGGACTCGGCTTCGGTGAACTCCATCTCGTCCATACCCTCGCCAGTGTACCTGCAGACAAGCAAAAGCAGGACTCGCACTCCGTCGTGAGCATGCAGGCCATTCGGATTGACTACGTACTGATTTGGATAACGAAATCTCACCAATGGAGGAAAGCTTTGCGCCGGAACATGGCCGTGAACTGCTCAGACACGCGTTTGAACATCTCCTGAATGGCAGTGGAGTTACCAACAAAGGTGACAGACATCTTCAGACCCTTTGGAGGAATGTCGCACACGCCAGACTTCATGTTGTTGGGGATCCATTCAACGAAGTAAGAAGAGTTCTTGTTTTGGACATTAAGCATTTGCTCGTCGACCTCCTTGGTGCTCATGCGGCCACGGAACAGTGCACATGCTGTGAGATAGCGACCGTGGCGGGGATCGGATGCACACATCATGTTTTTCGCATCAAACATTTGCTGTGTTAGTTCCGGAACAGTGAGTGCGCGATACTGCTGCGAGCCACGGCTGGTCAACGGTGCGAAGCCAATAAGGAAGAAGTGCAGACGAGGGAAGGGTACCAGGTTGACCGCCAATTTCCTCAGATCAGAGTTCAGTTGACCAGGGAACCGAAGAGAGCAGGTGACTCCGGACATTGCTGCGCTAACAAGGTGGTTTAGATCACCATACGTGGGCGTGGTGAGCTTCAGAGTCCGGAAGCAAATATCGTACAAAGCCTCGTTGTCAATCACCTGGACTTCGTCGGCGTTCTCAACAAGCTGGTGCACTGAAAGCGTAGCATTGTACGGTTCGACAACTGTATCCGACACCTTTGGGGATGGGAAGACCGAAAAGGTTTCCATGATCCTATCAGGATATTCCTCGCGAACCTTGCTAATCAACAGTGTTCCCATGCCACTTCCCGTACCACCACCGAGCGAATGGGTAACTTGGAATCCCTGGAGACAATCACAACCCTCCGCCTCTTTCCGCACGACGTCTAGCACAGAGTCGATAAGCTCCGCACCCTCCGTGTAGTGACCCTTCGCCCAATTGTTCCCTGCTCCAGTCTGGCCAAAGACAAAATTGTCCGGGCGGAACAGCTGACCAAAAGGCCCTGAGCGGACAGAGTCCATTGTTCCGGGCTCCAGGTCCATAAGAACGGCTCTGGGGACGTAGCGGCCACCCGTCGCTTCATTGTAGAAAACAGAGATGCGCTCGAGCTGAAGATCACTGTCTCCTTTGTATGTGCCAGTCTGGAGCAAGACAAAGATGACAAGTTACAATGGCTTCCGGAATAAATGTGAAGAATCAGACAAGTTCAATAAATGGACCAAAGCTTACCATACGAGACGGGAGAAAGCATTTCATTGAGAAGATATTATTAGGCAAATGATAAACAGTTTCTCTATAAAAGGTTAATCGGGCAATCCGAATATTTTTTTCACTGGGCAGCGGCACGCGTGCCCGCTGGGGAGGGGGAATGCAACACTGGGCTGACTGCTGCTACGACGCCATACTGATGCTCGACAGTGAAAATAACATAGAAAATGAAAATATCCAACAGAATCTAAAACAAATTTATGCGAGGCGACATCTTTTAAACCTGGATGCAACAGGCGTTGGCTGTGCGCACGGGACGCCGCCTGGTGGAGGCATCACCGCACCCTTGCAAGCAGGCAAATCGCGGCCTTAATGCTGTATGGAACAATATCTGGGTATCAGTTGAAGAGTGCTTTGAAAATCTGATTGTGCACCGAGGGAAACAAGCAAATCCCAGCAAAAAGAGGGGCTCCTTACCGGGGCTATGCCGTGTTCATCGGAAATAACCTCCCAGAACTTGGCGCCAATCTGGTTGCCGCATTGGCCACCCTGAACGTGAACGATTTCCCTCATTTTCTCGAGACAAATAAGTGACAGAGAAGCGCTACTGCACGCAAAGGGCGGCGACGGGTCAGCGCCCTGCTGCAGGCAAGAAGGGGCACCAGACACAGCGGGCGCACGCAACTGTGCCGATTCCTGCCTCAACAGAACGGCCTCGGGGGGAAACTGAGAAAAAGAAAACCAAACAAGAGAACCTTTCGCCCGTGGGAATCAAGGCACCGGAGGCTTATGCAGCGGAGGCAGCGTTTCAGGGGTTGTGGCGGGGGTGGTGCTGGGTGGCTGCTGACGGCCGCACGCGCAGCTGTGCTTATTGAAGGGCGAGTGCTTCTGACTGGATCTGCTTGCCAATTCTAGCCTGTCTTTTACTAGATGCTACACATATGCGTTATTTATTGAGGAATAATTCTACGAATAGAAAAAACACCTTACAGATGAGCTCTGTTGAACAGTGCCACACCGGATGAGTCACCCACGGAGGAAGGGAGCACCGGCCAGCTGCTGTTGTCTTGCCGTACTCCACGCTTCTTCAGAGGCAAAAATGTAAGCCAGGAACCTTTAATTAACTATTCTTGGTGGACAGACGCTGCATGCCAAATAATTATTGCCTTGTAAGAATCTTCCCTCATACACTCAAAGGCGCTGTTCTGAGTCCGAGATGTAACAGGGGGCGAAACAGCTCTTTCATCCACTGCAAGGTAATAGGCACGCCTCAAATTGTGGATTTCATGTATGGGATTTTTGCACCTGGAACAAAATGGTTCCCATTATGCATAAGAGCAATGGAATGTGTGCACTAGCCATGCAGCAGCCCAAGCTACTGCAACAGGATCTGACAGGGAACGCGAATGCTTAACACTTTCTGCGATCTTTATATTTACTTACAAATCAAGTATCTGGTTGTACGCTCGTTTATTTCCCGTGTTGCAGAACAGCGCATGCTCAGGACAGTAGGAATAAATTTTGCGTGTTTTATCGTCCAGCGGGCTAAGCTACATTCAAAGTTTCTAGGTACTACACTAGTAATATTTATTTTACAATCAATCAAGAATTAAATACTTGATTTTTCGGTTGGCATATTTTATGTATTGCATGGAGATTAAGTTTGGTACTGCTTGCGGAGTGTATCCCTACGAAGACTTTCGATAGAGCGTTGCGCGTTCAGAGAAATACCTTGTTCCTTCCAACACCCTAGACATTTCCGATATTTGCAGCAAGCCAAAACTCTGGTGCAATTCTTTGCACCCTCTAAGCATTTCGAGCTTCCGTAGCTACTCGACACCGCAACAGCACACAGTTTTTGTTCAACAGTGTCTTATCGTGAGGTCACTGGAAAACTTTCTACTTACTGTGTGTTCAGTTTGGGATTGAGTGCCTCCTTATGGTAACCTTAGGTGGATTATGTCGGTCAGAAGCATTGCATGGTTCGATGCAGTTGTTACCAGACACCCTTTGGCTGTAAATAACGTGGGAGGTCAG